>NC_139720.1:11401540-11619040 GCF_964211835.1 Anser anser
CTGCACCAGAAAGTCCCAGCAGTCATCAGCGTATTTCCCCGTAATAGTGACTATTATTATCTAATTATTTACTTGTAACTGAAAATTTTCATTTGCCATCTATTGCTTGAGATCTCCAAGTAGGTAGTTAATAATCATAATCACAGCAATAATGACGGGAGGGAGGGGAGAGAGGGGGAGCGGGGGAGGGGGGAAGGGGGGAAGGAAGAATTTTGGAGGTCCATTAGCTGTTATGTTTGACAAATGAACATTTTCTGATTTTATTCAGGCACAGAGGCACATAACTGAATCCATTCAAGCAGGACTACAGGTCATTCCATAAGTGGAGCAAATGTAGCGCTCATGAAAGATACCAGTCATGGAGATTTCTGCTTCCCACCTATTCCCAATAAGTATGCCAAATACATTGCTCATGACTCAGTCTGTGCACTGGAGTTTAGTTCAGCTGTATCATTTCAAATATTTGAAACTTGATTAATTTAACAAAAATCTTGGTATTCTTTCTAAAGGAGAAGAAAGGTGAAAAATGTGAGGTTGCAGATGTAGAATTTCATTGATATGATCTTCATTATTTTAATTTCTACTGGCAGGGTTTCCAGAACAGACAATGACGTATCATTGTCTTGGGGAACGTATCTAGTTCTTCTAAATACATGCAAGTATTAACATAAATTATTTGTCAGCTCATAACTCAGTGGAATTACTGATTCACCATAATATATATATATATATATATATATATATATATATATAGTGTCAACTGCAGCATTGCCTTTTCAGTTCTTAATGCAATGGGCCTGCACTGAAGTGGCTTGAAATTCAAAGACCCTAAAACTTTCCCCTACATAATTCATTAAAAATAATTAACATTCCTCATAAACTAACTAGATGACAAAAAGACCAAACTTAACATTTAAGTTCAGCTACCAATTTTTGCAAAGAACAGATTACTTTTGGATTTTAGTGCTTTTCCATCATTTGCCAATAGGAAAAAAAAAAAAAAAAAAATCTGACAAGTTGGAGAATATCCAAAACTTATCCAAAAGTGATTTGTATTCTGCTTGTCAAATTGTTTTTTTCTCTACATTTTTAGTGAAAGTGATTTAGAGGTAGATTTCATGTGATAAATTACATAATTCTGGGAAACAGGGAAATGAAATGCATCCTTGTTATATAGTAAACAGTATGAAGTCAAAAAAACAATGTTCTTAGACACTCAGAATTGAACGAATCCATAAAACAAGGATAATTTAATCAAATATTCTGTTTAGAGACATTTATAATACTAAACATTTGTAATACCCGACAGAACAGGCTAAAACATAGACAGTCACTGCCTGAGACACCCAAAAGGTGGTCGTGAATCTGTCTCTCTTCATGAAATGCAGAACTGAGGCTTAGAGTCTTTCAGGGCTCTGAAAACCCTACATAGTGCACATTTGTTTATTAAGAACTTTTGTTGTTCCAGACTGAAGAATTTCTATCTTTCTGGGAAACATTCCAGCATTCACCAACACTAGCAGAAGTCATTACAGCATGTTTTGGGTTCTAACTTCTACTCAATTTTTTTTAGTGGGGAGGGGAGAAGTGACAAGTCTTTTCCATCCCAAATTTTTCTCATGTCTGCATTTTGATACAGCGTATCTCTGTATTCCTCCCATTCTCACAACCTATATCACTCATCCAAAATATTAGAGGCTTAGGTTTAAGCGCTTTTTTTTTTTGTTTTTTAATTCATATCAGAAGTTCAAGAATTAATACCCTCTGTCCCACACATCCTCTCCCTTTTAATTAGTTCTTTTTTTTTTTTCATAATAAAGTTATAAAAGTCTTGGTTTTGCTCTCTTGCTGCTTGTTTCAAGGAAAGCATTTGAATGCATCTTTAACTTCCATTCACATGGAGAACATAAACAAGTGCTTAACATCAACTCTGCCTAGGCATACTTTCTCAATTGCGTCCATGGGTCAAACCACCAGCTTTTGGCTGTGTCTTCTGTGGTAATTTCTAAACTGCAAAAATAGTACTTTGCCTCTTCTTTGGTCTTGTATTTTCAGACTATTCAGAAAGAAAAAACAAGATAGAGAACAATGCCAGTCCCAGTAACTCATTTAATGTATTCCTAATTACAGAGGTATTCATAGTTTTTTCTTCCTTTGCTACATGAGTGTAAAGAATTACCATTTCTTAAAACATATGCGTTTATGTTGAAATACATTTTCTGTTCTAAGTGCATAAATAATGCCCTCTTATGGCAAAATTTAGAGATTCCCTCAAATTTATCTTATCTAAGGTCATTTGCATTATGAATTTGTTACATATATATATATTAAAAAAAAAATCATGGAATGAAAAAATAAGGAAAATATGCTGTGCATGATATTATGATCAAAACCAACTTACTTTCTGTTTTTCCTTATAATTCTTTCACTTAATTTCACTGGCATTTGAAAAAAATTTCCACCCTTAGAAGCATTTTTTGAATAATTAGTATAAGAAACATTTTTAGTATATTTGGATGAATGTTTTGAGCCAGTTGCTACATTAAAATGGGTGTATATAAAGCAAAAAGAATGCATATATATTATGTATATATTTATTGATATTGACAAGAAAGGATTTAAATGATTTCTGGAAATGTTTGTAATATAAGTAAACTGTAAAGAATAAACAGGCAACATTGTGGTGAAACATTACTGAAAATGTTTATCTCCAATTTCCCAATTCTTTGGAAGTACATTAACATAAATTTCTGTGAAGTAATACAAGTTAAGTGTTTTAAATGTCAGCAATAGCAAATAGAAAAGCTCTTCAGAAACATTTTGTATCTATTCTCTGTTTTTCTTTTGCCTTTTTTTTTTTCTTTTACTGTCTAATTGACTTTGAATAATTGACAATGAAGAAATTGATTTCAAGTCATAAAGGTATAATTGTGGAGAAGATATTGTGTTCTGGCTGCCACCCAAGCTATAGATTTTTTTTTTGTTGTTTTTTGTCTTCTTGGCTTAAAACAAACTACTGCTAATAGATTCAAAAAAAGATTCAATTAACAGCTGTTCTGGAGGGAGCCAAATTAAAAGGAAAAAAAAAAAGATAAATATTTAATGGAATGTTTATGTTGTGAGAGAAAAAAAATAAATGCAGACTCACTTTAAATTGTGATTTTTTCAATGAGGAGCCAAGAACTAAATTAAAGCAACAGAAACTTTAGTATAATAGAAAATCCTGAGATCTAATTCACATTAAATTATCTGATGCTGTTTTTATTCTACATTAGGAGATTCTATAAAGCCTGTGCTAACTTTGAGTAGGCGGTTAATAAAATAATGAGCAGAAAGCATATTTTAATCCATAAAGACCAGTAAACAGGTAGGTCGGATTCTCTGACTTTCTATGATTCTTCTCAGTCTTTTTTTTTTTTTAGCTAATAAAATTTGATTTTAACTTGATGACTTAATGTTGTTTTAAATTAGCCCATATCCTGATTGTTCTGGGGTCTAAAAATGTACAAAAATGTCAACAGACTCTCTTAAATTCCACTGAACATGCATTGCCCTCCTAGAATTTCACTATCCAAGCCAAGAGTTTGCTCACACTTCTTATGCCACATATTCTAATGAATACAATGGGTTGGCCTTCAAGAAAGGATTTGATGACTGAAACATGATAGCTCATTATACTGAAAAAAAAAAAAAAAGGCATTTTTGTAGAGCCTTTCAAAACTGCATTGACAGTGAAAAAAAAGGAAAATAGACTCCTGTTCCCATGAATCACTAGCATCTGGAGGTATGGTATGAATACTCATGACAAAGGAAGAAGAGAGTTCATACTATCAAGAATACAGCACAAAACACAGCAAAGACCAGAGCTTCCATTTTATCTTCTTTAGTACTTAAGGAGAATGCAGTAGTATCTCTATAACAAAGCAACAAATTAATCAGTATTACAGCTAAAATATCAATACAACACTGACAGCTTCATGCTGATTCCCGAGACAAACCTTCATTCATAGCAGACAATACGACAGCCTCTTCAAGAATGGAGAACACTTTGCTGGAAGTATGAATGTCTTCCTTAACACTGAGATAATACTACGGTAAAGAAGCAGAACTCAAATCCTATGGCATCTCAATCTTTTCCACATTTTTCATTACGGGGAACTTTGGATTTGCATGAAAATTACCACTGTTTACTTCTGGTTGTTGTTGTTGTTTTGTTTTGTTTTGTTTTGTTTTTTTAAAGGAAAGGTAAGAACTGTCATAGTGGGCCACTTAAGAGTAAACTCCTGACTCTATTAATAGCTAGGATGTAATGCAAAAGGATCAGCCTTGATGAGCATGAGAAGGAACATCTCTGGGGCCTGTTCTGTTCCTCTGTGTCCTCTGATCCATACACACATATCCATGACATCTCCACGGAACAGTAGGTAATATTCAGGTAGCTCCAATCAATGCAGTTTAGCATGCATAGTTTCAATTATGACTTTTTTCAATAGCTTTGCTTTTCTTTCATCTGAAGACATGGTCTTTAACTTTTATTATTATAATTTATTTTTTATTTTTTGCATGAGAAAAATTTCATTAGGGAAGATAACAGGGACAATGGTCAACAGGACATGTTTGGGGCAGGACAAGGCATATGCAGAGTACCCTGCAGGCTCCTCTTCAAAAGTAATAGCTTGCAGTAGTCAGACAAGATGCAGCGAGTAATTAGCTAACAAATACCATCCATACGGCTTAGGCTGTACTTACAGAGAATAAAATAAAGTGAAGACTGCAAGGTATGCAGTCATTACTTTTCATTTGAAGATGAAGGATAGTGAGAAATAAGACTGCACTGTTATATTATCTTATTATCTGGGACCAGACTGGCAGTGGGTAGTTTTATATAACCAGGCTTCTAAGATACCGTTTATATAACTGGGCTTTGTGTTTCTAACCTAAGATGAATAGAAAATCACACACACTAGTTTTTGGCCAACTAGTGATTCACATAATGCATTATAAACAGTGAGATAGCTGAATAATAGGCAGAAAGTTACCTTTCCAAAACCTCCTTCCAACAAAGTGAGTGGAAGTGATGTGATCCCTTTAGTATGTAGCAACAGATCAAGCACCAAGCTGGAAAGTGGCATCTCATGCTGGAAGCTACTATGATGCCCAGGGTTGTGTCACTGTCCCCATCTATCCTGAAGTAATCTTCTCTTCTCCCCATCTTTCCTATTTGCCTGTTTGGATTAAAAAGTTCGCCATAACAGCTCCTCTTTTACTTCCCTATCTATTTGTACAGCTCCTTGCACCACAGGATTTTAATTAAATACTTCCAGAACACAGATAACACATTATTGCATCCTCTATGCACTTGCACTTTTTGTATTTATAGCTTCTTTGGCCTGAAGCCATTCTTGATGCGTCAAGGACCTATCCCTTTCCATTCAAGACTTCCTAATACATATTCTTATTAATCCACTTGCAAAATAATGATGACTTGTTTTATTTATTAAAAGCTCAAACCCAGCTTTGTCTAAGCACAGTGGCTCTGGTTATATCACTGACCTCATTTAGTCATACTGGCTAAAAGGTGGAAAAACTGACCAAAATACTGTGCTTCTCCTAGGAACAGCAGTAATGTGGTTGCCTCACTGAAGGGGGGGTGGGGGTGGGGATGGAATGGCATGAGGGCCTGGTAGCATACCAGAATCAGCTTACATCTTATGTACAGACACTGAAGTACTTATTTGATGATGACCTTACAGAAATCACAATCTGTTTAATGACAGAGCTTACTGTGAAGTACTGGCACACTGACTTCCAGGGAAGCCATTCAGTGCTGGGTCTATTTGACTGGAGACAACTGGAGTTTTATCAAACTAAGAGTATGTTTTCCTCCTTCCCCATACACATAATAGTACTTCATTAATGTGGCTTCGCTGATCCTGTTCATAAGTACCACATTTTTCCTAAGCTATGAAAAGACAACTTATCTCCTGCAAATTGACTTTCATGAACATAAAGTAGTAAAAAGCAAACTGTTTGGTGAATTCAGTTTAATGGCTTATTATTAGTTACATTCCAGTGGTTTTCTAAGGCTTTGACCTTTATGATGAAGCCTCACTCTTCATGAGAAGTCCTTGTTTGACCCATGTGAATAAGCCCATTGACCAGTTAGGACACACTATGCCCAAGGACCCTCCGCCATCTCTGATCATACAGAGATATCGCCAGCTGTCTTGCCTGTCTCTTGCAATCTTTGGACTATTTATTGTGAATAAGAATATAAATTGTTATTCATATTAGCTCAAAACAACAGCAGCAACAACAAAACCAATTGCTTTCCCACAACAAGCTCCCAATATGTTTCACAGTTTCTCCAGTTCTCGTAACTGTGGAAGAAACAAAGGGGGACTGATTGGATTACCTAATAACCTTGTAATTTCTGTAAGGGGATTTGACACTCATACATGAGGAGAGAGGAAAGAGAAGTTAATACCATTCTGTATTATCATTTAGAATCTGTGCATCACTGTATATGCAATTCCTTTGATATTTAAGCAAGGACTGGATTACATTTGATGGTCACTTTAACATCTTTACTACGTTTTTCTTTATAATAGCTAGCATCTGACCTTGCTTGAATAGTAAGTTTGAGCTTGCATTCAAAGCAGAAACTGTTGATCTTTTTAATGACCAGTTGTTGCCAATCCAGAGGAATTTGCCTGATTCTATTTCACCACTGTCTCCAATAATCTTTTCACTTTTTCAGGAGCTTAAAATCTAAGTGGGGAAGAAAAACACAAAAGAAAACAAAACCCAAAAGCCAAACCCCAAACCAAAATGTTAAGTAGAAGCTCAGATCCACCCTTGTCTTTTTCCTTCCTGGCTTCAGTTAGTGTTTAGGCCTGGGTCCATTAGGATGATTTGTTTGGGTAAGAAGCAAACACCATGCACAGATACGACAAAATCAACATCTGTTTGTTTTGGCCATGAGGGTTTTGCCTGCTCAAATCACATTGTGGGGTCAGAACTGCTCTGACTCTGAAGCTGAGAGCAAGGGCCTGACTCTCCTGTCGCATGTGATGCCACCTGGCATAACTGTACATAGTTATAAATCACACACACACCAAGTTGCTAGAAGCAAATCGTACAGCACCTCGTATGCTTTGTGTAATACACAAATAATTAAAAATCAGCAGCAAAGCTGAGTCAAACTTATTTGTCCTCATCCCTGTGTTAGCCTTTAAAATACACAGCCTGGAAAGCAAGTGTCTTGCATATTTTTCATTTCACTCATAGGGCTGATTCATGCCAGTAAATACTGAAACCCCACCTCCTAGTTTGGAAAAGTAATTTCCATTCCATGAGTTTTGCTTGAAGCTAATACATGCTATTACAAAACATCTAAAGTAAAACTTTAACCATTTCACTCAGCCCAGCTGTGAAGTTCAAACTGCTTTTTAAAGTTAATTATCTTGCTCTGACCTGCACATATGCACATGTTAAAAACAAATAAATCAATATGGCATGCTTATTCATGTCTCAATTTGCTTTTTGTTTTTAAAATTAGCATACTCTTGATTTGCTTAACAGATATACAAGTATGATGGTATCTCACAGATTAAAGTTTTGTGTTTGTCTCTTTGTAGTTCATTTACTATTTTATAAACCCCAAGTCCTTGAGGGAGTGTTGGAAATCCCCATAATTTTCTTCAGTATTTCATTTTACCTTTTTATCTCTGATGTAGCTAGCACATATGAAAAAGAAATGCAGATAGCCAGATGGCTCCCTAGTGTCCATATATACCAAATATATACCAAATCACAGACAAACACAACTGACTAGAATTCATACTGAAGTTGATTCATGCTTGAGTGTATTTCTTTTGTTGTCTTTTCCTAATGGTGCATTATTAGGAGCATGTGTTTGTGATCTTAACTAGATTTTCTTCTGAACTTGAAAAAGCAGAACCATCTTTTTTTTTTTTTCTTTTTCCAAGGCAAAAAATATTTGAGAAGGTCAGTTAGAATCAACATCATTTTCACTGTTAGTTGTTTTGTGATACTAAGGTTCTTTCTCTTTGACTGGCATTGCCACCTATTACACTTCTCCCAGAAATCTCCTAAATGAGAGGTTATTTCATACTTGCTTTGTGGTTTTCTGTGTTCTCCTCTGAATCAGCCTGCACAGACCACAGTAAGAGAGAGAATATTGAGTTAGCTGATTCACTTCTGTTGCTTGGTGTGGTGATCTCTAATTGCACTTAGTTGTGGGGATTTTCCAAAGCAGACAAGTGACTTCTCCTCTTGTCAGAGTGCTGCTGTCAGACTCAGTGGCATTTGGACATAACCACATTTCAAGGATGAGCAGCATCATGTTCACAGTCACACTGCCTGGCCATTGAATGAACAAGCTCTCTGATGGCTTAGTTTTACTGCTATGACAGTAAATGTTCGTGCATTTCTGCGTAGTTTATTTGTGTTGAGCAGAACTGGAACAGCATCAGTACTTTTAAGGACTCATGATCTGGAGTGTTCAGTTCATCTGGTGGCAGCAATTTGTCTGTCCTTAAACTATGCTCTGAAGTGAGTAAAGCTTTTCAAAATTCTGGACTTCTTTCTTTTCTGGCATCAGCTGAAGACCTGATGCTTCACTTCAGAGAAGGACTTTACCCCTTACTTTTGTGTTCTCTGGGATTATAGGTGTTTTATAATACAGTAATTTCTTGCTTGAAGAAAACATTTACTTTGCTATGCTGACACTGAGGCCTGGGTAAGAAACTGTCTTTGAAATACGTGACCCTAATTCATGCAGGTGAACTTTTGCAAACTGGCCTGTAGACCAGCCATAAAGACATCCACATGCATGGACAAAATCTATTCAGTAAGGGCAGTGTTTTCAGGCTACTCCCTGCTCTCTTGCTATAATGCATTAGTGTTATTGATTGTTTTGGTTAGTATGGCCAGAGCATGTAATACCTGGAAACAAAACTGTAACTTGAGCGTGTGCACTGATTCATTGTGGGTACTTGTTTACATGTTAATGTACTTCTGCCTGTGGGACACGGCTGCAAAAGTACTGAGAGATGTGCTCCGTCGAAGGAGTGCTGCAACAGTACCCAGCTGTGCAACCGTCGGCTGGCTCACAGACCATCTTCCCCTGCAACAGTGGAAATCTTGATTCAGAAGAAGTGCTCATCCAGCAGGTCAAACCAGAACAGAACGTACTCAGAAAACAACTTAGGAAAACCTTTCCACAGGCCTTGTCTACGAAATGGCCCAGAACCCAAATACCATTGTTTGGAACATCCTAGTGGCTTTAATAGGGCGGTGATGCACTTCACATTTTCAAGATGTTTTGGGTAAAATTTTCAAAGTTGTCTGACTGCCATGAGAGCACTAATCTCATGAAGAACAAAGAAACAATGAAAAACTTTTGAGCAACTAATAGCTCAGTAACTCGGTCAAAGCTGAGCTTGAACAAATGCTGCTCCAGGTCTCCTGACCCACAAAAGAGAGTCCGAAAGCGTGTGGAAAAAACTCCTGGAGCAGTCAAGAGACTAAGCTACAAATCTAACTATTGATATAATGCTGCTTTCTTCGCTAGCTTTCTTTTAAGTTTCAAATAAGGGAAATAATTCAGGAAAAAAAAAAAAGAGAGAAAGAAAAAAAAAAAGGAAAAGAAAGAAATCCCTGTGTCCGGGGCTGGATATGACCTGCTTTCCTCCTTCACCACAACCCTGCCTCTTTCCCTCTCATCATAGTGACATCTACCGGCCTCCCCCGAAAGCTCCCCCGGCACCTCCCCGCCCCGGTCGGCTCCCAGCTCGGGGTCCGGCTCCCCTCGGGGCCTCTCCCCGCCGGTGCCCCGCTCCCCCCTGGGTCCTCGCCGCTCCACCCCCCCCGGCTCCTGGCCCCCGTCCCCGGCCTGGATCGCGCAGCGGCATCCGCGGCGCCGCCGTCGGGGCGCTACGGGAGCCCCGGGCCGGCAACTTTGGCCGCGACTCTCCCTCCGGGCCCGCGCAAGGAGCGCGGGTGAGGCTTGGAGAGCAACCTACCGCTGTCCCCCCTTTAGATCCTCTTCCCCCCAGACCCTCTTATTACATTGTGAACCTCCCCCTCCTGGGGGAACGAAGCGCCGCGCAAGCAGCCTGCGCGCCCGCGGGCGCTCCGCACAGCTGAGCAGAGCCGGCGGCCCCGCGGTGCCTGGGGCGGGCCGGGCCGGCGGCCGCGGAGCCCGGCGGGGTGTGGCCTCGGCGTTATTTATGAGCTCCAGCCCCTATTTGCTCAGCTAATGATGCACCGGAGGCCGCCGTGCCTCGCCTCGCTAGCGCGGCGGCGGCGAGGGCAGGGCAGCGCCGGTAACTGGAAACCAAAGGCTTCACCCTCAGCGCCCGGTCACTTTCCATTCACTCCTAGGTGCTTAATTGAGGGCTGGGGAGAAGCGCTCCCGGTGCCTTAGGAGTCCAGCTGGAAGGATTGTTTTATAAAGGAACCGGGAGTACCTTTGCAACCACCACGAAGAGAGAGTTTTCCTTTATTTTTATTCTTTTTATTATTACTTTATTTTTCCCCCACACAATGAGCCAGGTTCGGAATTAAAACGTTCTGGTTAACAGCAGAAGAGTCCATAAACTGATAGAAAGCAGATAGAAAGCTGTATTACTGGTTCCTCCAATAGCTGGGTAAGCATAATTGAAAGTTATCTTTCTCTGCCGTGATAGATGTGAAATGTGTTTGATGATTGAATTTTCCTTCTGTTCACAGATAGTTAAAGCAATATTTTCCAGATTATCATAGTCTGGGTTTGGGGGTTTTCTTTTCTTTCACTTCTTTCTTTATTTTCTTCTGCTGAACAATTTTCTTTACAGGATTTAAGGGTAGGACTGAGCCTGGAGCAGATGACACCTGCACAGCGCTTCACAGCAAAGCTGTATGATACTTTCCAAAGCAATGCATTATGCTGGAAGTGACCTCCGTGGCAGGAAAACTTCCGCACTTTAATTCAGTAGTGGTTTGCCACCTTGTTTACAGCTAGGATAGGGTCTAAGAGCAGAAATGGAATTAGACATTGCTTTTTGTCTGTCCTAAAGGATTCTTTAAGAGGACTAGAAAAGATTTTAGGTCTGTGGGTTGTCAGCACAGATCATGTGCACAGGACATGCTGAATATAGTATCATGACTTACTGAGATAAATTCGGAACTGGGATATAAGCCCAAACAGAGATTCAAACCTCCAATGAGTTTGTGTTCAGTTACCAGGTATGTAAATCTCTGAAATTAAACTTATTTCCATTAGGTAACTCACATGTCAGACACCCTGTGATACCTTTGTGGCACCGTATGCATGTATTATTTATGTGTCTAACAGCTGGGTAGGAACCATGCAGTTTACAATTTGAATCTTACATTTGCCTGTCACTTCTCTGTTAATGGTGAAGATATGCAATTTGAGCAATGAAATGTAGCAATGTTTCACTCCTGTAGCTGATTGCACTAGAATTGGCAGGAGGCATGAGAGTGGGAGGGAAAGAGTGCTGAAAGGGTTGGTTTTCTTTTTTTTTTTTTTCCTATTTGGTTCTTTTCTGTTGTTTTAATTATTATTTCTTACAGTGTCATTTAAGTGGAGAGAGAAAGCCACATGCTTGTTCGTCTGACTTTTCATCTCTATTGCAAAGAAAGCATAGTGCTACTACTGTAAAGTACTAATCCCATTGCATCTGTTAAATCACATGTTCAGTATGATTGGCTATTTGTTTTGGCCTGACAAAGCAATCTTATCAGGATTTAATGGCACTTCTGTCTTAGAAGAGGGCTAAGTTAAAGGATATCCCATGGGCTAGTCTCAAGGTTTTGAATTTAAAGCCCACAAAGCAGTATTAATATTGAAGTTCACGCAGCTTGTTTAAAAATTATTCTTGGCAAAAACTCTTCAACTATCATTTTATTAGTTAACAGACTCTTAAAAATAATTTGGAACTGGGACAGAATGGATATGTTTCTTCTGTAGACCAGATCTGTATCTGGAAAATCTCTGACACCAGTGTTTTTGTCAATTAGCAGGGTGGTAGCATTACTTGATCCGCATGCACTTCTCAGTACTCCAGAGCACACTGGGCAGGGTAGTTTACAGTTTGGGCTTCAGAGCCGTGTGCTCTCTTGCATGCTTTCCATCCCACCCCCGACTTAGTATGAAAGTCTAATGCAGAGAGAAGCCTTTAAAAACAATTTACAGTGAGTGGATAGGGAAGTGACAGAGCTAGTAATGAGATAGGGAGCTTTTACCTCTTAGTCACTGAAGTGGATACAGCCCAAATTGGTGCTGACCTAAAGTCATCCCTGTCTAACAGCTGGTTCCTGCCATGATGGAGTAGTTGCAGCCAGTTCTTTTAGGGCAGGTGTGAATCTCAGAGGGACCAAATGAACAAGGATGTAGAAATACTGTCCTCCACTGGAGGGACTGAAGTGCTAGAGCAGATCTGAGGTAAAGAAGTGTAAACTGATTGCACAGGCAAGAGAACTCTTCATGAAAAAATACACATTTTTGTGTAATACATAAATGCTATTTTTAATGTTATCTTCTGGCCTTAGGAACTGTGTCCTTCAAAGTGATCTCATTTACCACAGAATCCAGTATTCCACCTGTTCAACCAATAAGTGGTGTCTAGTACAAAGGCTGTTGATGTCAAAATGGAAAATATATACATATATGAGAATGTGGCTGAAGTTAGACTGTTTTATTTTCACTTTAGCAGCTGAACTGAGGAATACCACTGACACTATTAAGACCAAAGCTGCTGTTATAGGTAAAATGAAATCTAGACTTCACAGTTTTTGGAGAGATGCAGTTCAGGAACATCAAAGATATGCAGTATTCAGTTTCTAATGTCTGCTGGATTTTATGGGTCTGGTCCAAAGTCCATTGGCATTGATAGAAAAGTGACCCTGACTTCAGTGAGCTCAAGTCCACTGCAAGTCTTCCTGAGCTAAGAAGTGATGCAAATTTATTTTGATGTATCTTCTGGTTCTCTCAAGAGCTCAGTCTTCTCAACAGTTTACACACTGTCCCATGCAGGGTAACTGCAGTGCTCTGTAGAAGTCTAAGAGAGCAGGTAAGCAGACTGAAAGTAGCTAGCCCAAAAAGCAGATGCCAATTAATAGTTTCAAGCATGTTGAAATACTTTTGATTTCAATGCTTTTGAAATTAGTGACGTGCATATTCAGGATTTCATCTTAAAAGAGGATGTAGATGGCTGTTAGAGCACTCAACTTACAAAACCTCATAGCTCATTTCCAAGCACCGCTGATATCAAATGTTGTTTTTTTAAAAAAAAAAAAAAGAGGGGGAGATCAAGTATGATATAAACTAAGGAGAGAGGTCTAAAAATATCAGCCAGCTTTTTTATTCGTGAAACTTTATCTCCTGTCCTTGCTTTGCTCTGCTTTGACATTTGGTATAATTATTTTTCCAGCAGGTGGAATTGTCCTTATTCAAATAAACTGAATCTCATGTCATAGTCTTCTGTAGCCAAAACTAAGGTTTTGTAGGTTCATACTAACAGGCAGAAAGCTCTCTTTGTTCCAGCATGGAACACAGCTAGAGAAAACCATTTTCAGATCTATAAAGAAAAAAAAACAGAAGTGCTGTGTCTCCTTCACATTATCATGTATTATGGCTTCAGACGGAAGAGCCTTCTAGCACAGATTGTTCTGTTGCTTTTCCTCCACCAAACTGTGTAACAGTAATGTTATCTCTTTCTTTCAGGTTTTATTTCTTGGATATTAAGCTGCAAATCTGAAGAGATGGCATTTCTTGCACTGCACCTGGTGATTGGGATATTTATTTACTTTAACAGTGTAAAAGGATCTTCCCAGCCTCAAGCAAGGGTGTTTTTATCATTCAACGGTAAGACAGAAGATAAACATTCTTAAGCAAATGTTATGACTGAACACTTTCATCTCTGCCTTCCATTCAATAACTGAGTAGAAATTATCTTTTTATTTTGTGTTCACAACTGTTATTTTTGGTTTATGTTGCTGAGGTACCTGTTTAAATTTGATTATCGCCTGAAGTTCATTGCTACTATAGCTATGGGTACATAAGTAATAATCCCTTCTCTTCATTTAGAAAGTTATTATGACTTAATAACAACAAAAAGGTTTTATTTCTTTTATTCTTGATTTTTTCATTGGAAAGATAATAGCATGTGAGGTACATGTCATGTAGTGAAAGTTATTGGTAGGTCTAGTTGCTTTTACTTGATAACCAGCTGAGAACTTTATACTTTGAAAATCAGGGTGCTTGAAGGTTTTACCAAGGTAGATAAGAAGATACAGAGTCCTTTGGCAAAATAGCAGTCCTTGTGTGTTTCATACAATGGGTCAGGTGTACTTAGCATTTTATAATCACTGATGCCTACATACTGTAAACAAGCAATCAAAATAATTGTTTTCAAGAGAAAGGCACACTTCTGAAGTGATGAGCAATACTGTATTAATCCAATTACTTCAATATTACTTTAATAGCAAGGTAGCTTATTCTTCTAGTATTAATCCCCATCTTAAATGCAGATTTTAGTCATCATGTAGTATTTTAACCACCACTTGAGAACATGTGAGAAGCCCATTCTTTGGGCTTACCTTAAATTCTCTTAAATTTGAGCAGAAATTGTCTGTCACTAAATACAAGGGCATTTGCTTTTTTCAACCCCCTCATTTTTCTGGGATTGTCTTTGAGGCATGAAGGCTTCCTGCACCCTGTATCAATAGTGTCTGTGTTAGGATGGTTTGTATGGTTTGAGTGCAAGGTTTTCTTGACTTTGCCATGTCCTGCCATGGGGATAGGCTGCATGCTCTGATCAGTCTTTAAAGCATCATTTTTAAGAATAACTATAGCTAGGAAGTAACTCAAACTGCTATTCACAGCAATGATTATAATTTTGTACTCTTGAGTCTGAGAGACATTCAGAAGGAGGCCTGCCAAGTTAGATCTTCTGAAAATATCAAAGAGCAGACTGAACAACTGCAAGGTATTGTATATTGTACAGTTTATGGCCCTAAACTTACAAGTTCAGGTACAAATTGGCATAGTTCCAGTAAAAGCAATGGCAAAAATGGTGTTCCAAGTGGGAGCTGCCAAATGAAGAAGTGGGTGGGAATTTCTTTTACTTGTGTAAGTAATGCTGATATAACATAGATGGTACTGATTCTACAGAACTCAACATAGAAGCAAATTTGGCCATGGTTGTGTGTTACACTTGCAGGCATGCCACAGTTACACAAAACAGGCTGGTTCAGATTTGCACATTGTGTCCACAGAGGCCTTGACCGTAACTTAGGTTTCCCCTGATCTACTGTATGAGTATGAGGTAGGAAGAGCTCAGGTTTTACAGTATTCAACGTTGTTAATGGGAGAGAATCGTAATAAGGGCAAGTGGTTCTAACTTGGACTCAAGAGAGTTGTCTTTCATTCTTTGGTTTGTCACAATGATCATCCTGCGAGTCCAAAACATAGTGCCACCCAAAAGAGGGGGGGAAAAAAAAAAGCTTAGGGATTTAGTGGAGGAAAAAAAAATCTGGGTGAATTAAAGAAGGTCAGAGAAACTAAGGCTTCAAAAAGAGCTTATTTCCCCTTCCTTTGAAAGGGACTGTGCAGCTCACTGTGACACAGAGATGTCATCGATTACAGCTTGATCTTGCCAGGATATAGGAGTTGCTTGTTCTGTACCATGTTCTTTATTTTTAAAGTAATGGTTTGCATAAGTAAAACTGAGAGCCTCTTTTTCACTAAAAGTTAGTGGAAAGTAAGTGTTACCTATGCTGCGTGATGATATCTGGTTACCTTAAAAAGGACATTTTAATTTCCTTAATATTTCTCAACGTTCAGCCTTTCTAAAAGTGTGTGTGTATATATATATTTGATTTTAATGGGTCTTTCAAAGGTGTAAAAGTAAGAAACTAAATGTGCATTTTATAACATGTCAAGTAATGTTTGAAATACAGGGCTGAACCTTTCATACAATTTAAAAATAAACTTACTTTTTTTACTCCGGATTTCCAGATGGTAAGAAAGAGTTTTCATTATGTGAGAAGAGAGTTTGCAGGTTGTTGTGTATAGCAAGATAATGGTCCTACCAATAAAACTAACTTCTGTTCTATAAATCTTCACTTATTTACATGGGTACTGAAATAAGAGGAAAAAGGTGAAATTTTGTATTGTTCTCTTGCCAAGTATGATAACATACTCTTTCTGCATAAGCTGTCTCGTAGTTTGTTGTTTTTCTACCATGTAGAAATATCAAGTAATTTGCTGTCTTCATGTCCTGAGAAGTTGTCAGTTAGAGAATTGTCACTCTTAAAGTGCATCATTTGAAAATAAAACTATAATTAGGACTCCTTATGTTTTAAATGACATTAGACAATAAAGACAAGTCATTCAAGCTTAGGATACTTAAATGATATTTTTCAAGTTCTGAATTGGATTTGGCTTAGTATCTGTAATTACATTGCCTAAGTTTTGGGGGTGGAATGTGTACAGGAGGAGAAAATGAGTGATGCTTTTCAAAGCTAACCTGCTCCTTCAGGATCAAGTCAATTGAGCTTATTCACATCACAGCATTTCTCATGGGAAAATCCAGCAAGTATCTTGACCTATTCTGTTGTTCATCAGTAAAGATAAAAATGTGAATCGTTTGAATCATGAGCTGCTTTTCTCTTTGCCATCTACTTCATTAAGAATCAAATGTAATTAAAAAGTAAGCCTGTGTAATACCTCAAGAGCTTGATAATAGGGATTTTGCAATTAACTTCAATGGGTGAAGGACTGCAACCCTAATTTCTATTTTTGAAATTAAAAGCCTGGCCTCTTGTCTAATTAAAATGTAGTTCATGACTTAGCTGAGATTGTTAAATGTGCATCTGACGTGAGTGTGGAACTTATTGCTGTCTGCACCCTGAGTATCTTGACAATTCCTGTGTCACACACAGCTCCTAGGCCTGATTTCTGTTTGCTTTCCACCTTGCATAGCCATTCATAAAAGAAAAAGGTCACCCTGGAGGTGAGCTGCTTGCTTTGCACAGGTATAGATGGTTATAAATGACATCAGGCCTACAGAGAATGAGGTGAGGGGGTTCTCAATTTGCTTGGAGTGATTTATTGTAATCTAATTGTCTTGCTTAAGTGTAATGGCTCAGGTTGTCAACTTTGCACAACATCTGCACTTGAAGAGCTGCTGCAGTTGAAGAAAGGTGACTAGCTTTTTCTGATTCTAAAATTGCAAAGATGTGAAGTCTGTCACGCAGGAGATGTGGAATTGTCTACCATGATTAACATTGAGCATGTGGGAGCTGAGTAACCTGGGGTGGAAGAAGGACTTGACACATCTCTCTACACCATTCCCCTTCCTCTTACCTCTCTGGTTCCTTGACCTTTAATAGATCTTCCTTAATCTACTTAAATCACCCATCATAATTTAAAGCCCCATAGTTTATTTTCGCCTCATAGCATAAGACTTACCTTATCTGTTTATGAACTATTAAGCATAGTGCCTGTTCTTTCTCAGAGTGCATGCATTCCTCCTTGTTACTGCATGTTCCTGAACAGATAACTGGGTGCTGTATCTTTCAGTCTCTACAGGGGCAAAGCCTTGTTCAAAGCCAGTGGGAGTATTATCATAATAAGAGAGGAGTTATGAGACTCCAGGATAGTGTCAAACTTTCATATTTTTCCAGCTTTCATTTACATTTCGGGTTTTACTACAATCCTAAAATGAGCTGAACCATGTCTTTTTAATACCAGGTTCGGAATTGGTCAAAGCAATTCCAATTCTTATTTTTGAAAATATATATACAAACACATCTTCTTTGAATTTTGAATTTATATGGAAACACAAAAACAAGTGATAATTTCACAATTTACCAGGAGCATTTCATGCATTCCTACCTAAAAAGTCTGGCCAAGCAGATATTTCCCATGCAGATTCTCCCATTGTCTCCAGTGAAAATTCCATATGAGAAGTGGATCAAGGCTAATTTGCAGACGGTTTTGTTTCTCTCTTTGTCATAAAATTACTAGAACACGTAAAGCACTTTTAAGAAAGTATCAGTCAGCTTCATTAATGACAATTAAATAGCATAAAATGTCACCAGAGCAACAGCAGCACACATTCAACTGTCAACATATTTTAAAAGATTTAATGCAACCCCTGTGGTTACCCTCAAGGAGAAAGAAAGGAACTAAGAACCATTTTCTTTGAGCTCTTGAGCAACAGCAGTACAACTTGTTTTTAAACAATCCCTCATTGTAATGTTAATGTTACCACAGTTAATAAGAAGTTCATTTATTATTTGGGGGACATTGTGCTGACGACAATCTAGTAGGCAATGGTTTATGCTCAAATAGTTGATTGAATCCTTGGTGGTGTCCATGCAATGAAAACTACTTTCAAAATGAAGTAAAGGAGTACTGGGGGGTGGGGGGAAGGGAAACGTTATTTATTTATTTATTTTTAATGCAGAACTATTCCAGAAATCTCTTGAGCATTTTTGTAGTGGCATAATATTTACCAAATCATGGGTCACTTTTTCTCAAAAGTGACTGACTTGTGGCTTTCACAGCTTCATAGACCTTAAATGATGCTGATTTATAAAGCTCTGAGCAGCAACCATGTGTAATTTCTTTCCCGCAATTGTCTCACAATGGAGATCTAAAGTTAACTCATTCTTGACTACTGTCAACTACAAATAATATATTATCTTTAGTAATGAAATTGATATTGTTACACTTGGAGTTACATTTAGATAACTAAATCTTTGGTTGTTATTAAAGACAAATACCTAATATACAAATTATAGTCTGGGGGTAGCTTTTAGATTTTTGTCTTCTCTGTATAGTGTTTTTTCTTGTTTTGCCTTTATTTCTATTGCTGAAAATCAACAGATAAAGACATAATGCAATAAATCTTACTCTTATATAAATTGAATTACTTGACTAAGCTATGAGTTAAATGTAACAAAATATTTTCTAAGAGATATTAAAGGAAGCACAATGTAAAAAGCTCAGTGTTCTTTCTAGAGTTTTGCGGGTAGAGATACTACTGCTAAATGATATTGAGCCTGATTATTTTCACACAAACTCTTTTTCCAGTGGCAGTGTCTCTGACTTGGCTTCTCTGTCACTGTTAAAAGAGTGTGAAAGAATTGATTGTATTGTTTCTGTATCCAAAGTTAGATTGTAAGTACTGTGACTTCAGTTATGAAAACTATCATGTGATGAAGCTGAAGTCACAGGCAACACTTGGCCCAGTTGATTGTAGGTTCTCTGAAGTCAGCACAAGAGAACATAAATAAATACATAGTCTTCAAGGTGGTTAATTATCAGGCCCCAGATTTAGGACAAAAAATTATGAATGTAATCCTATTGTTGGATGAAGTAGTCATCCAAATTTCACAAAGATTGAGAAGACTTTCATGCTAGAAAGTAGATATATTGTCTAAGAAATTACTTACTTCGGTCTCTTTCTGTTCCCCAACTCAGTCAGTTTGACCTGTATATGAACCATATCTTTGATTTTAGTGTGGAAAAAATCAAACTTTATCTTAGAACACTTTTACAGATTCAACACATCTTAGGTTGTCTCAATTGTCGTAGAAGAAATGAGCTTATCTTGGCCAATTACACTGCTCTCTTGTTACAATCCTTCCTTGTGTTTCCTGAAGTTCCTACACAGACAATTATGTACTGATTATTATACCAGACATCAGTTCTTTCATGTTTAAAAAAAAAATGCAATGAGAAGAGTGTCATAGACATTTGTAATGCCCTATCTTTTTCAGAATTATCAGCATATCAGTAACAAGAGCTCCTCTGTGAGCCATTTCCATACTGGATGAGTTCACAGTACACTTCGATATGTGGTGCTGCACAAGCCTTTTTGTGTATCAGATATAATTATTGATGTGACTCACAATAATTACTCGTTTTATTGAAGTGCATTGACTGAGATCCTGTCATGAATAAATACATAGACCAAGACCTTATTCTGTCACTTGAACTGGATGTTTCTTCAACATGTGTATTTTGTTCCTTTTGGTGCTGCCCTTTCAGCGTTCTCAATAACACTCCTTAATAAAAAGCCTAGGCACTCTTTGTCAGGGGAGAGGCCTTTGATAAGGACATAATTTTCTGATTCATGGTGTGACATCTCGTCTTACATTCAGACTGCTGTGGTTGCATCAGCCATAGATTTAGAAGAAGGCTATGTGTTTTTCCTTCTTCATGCAATTAAAGAGTTGGGGTCTCAGGATGCATAGTTTTCCATTACTTGCATGAATCAGTGAGATGTCAGATCTCTCTTACTTTGAAGCGTGCATTTCCAGTAAATGAAATAGAAGATAGAGATTAATGGAGGGCTTACACCTCTCTGTTATTCCCCTGTTCCCTTCATACCTCCATCCTTATTCAGTTCAGACTTGGTACAGTTAGAGTTTGAGTAAACATGTTACACTTGCATTGGAATTTTATCCACCAGTGATGTGGCTTCTTCCTGGAAGCAAAATCCTGCTTAATGGTATCCTGGAACTAAGGCTCTAGTACCACAGCAGAAGGAAGATACAGAGTGATAGCTCTGTCTCTACCATGAAACCACCCTTTGTCTTGAGGTAGGACCATCATACCATTCAGAGAAATTAATTTTTCTCCTTGCTCATATGAATATAAGGCTATTTTTTTTTCTTGTTGAGGAAAGTACCTTGCTGCTTGTGTGGATAAGGTTGGTGGAGGTCATTTCCTCTCCATTTGAACAGCATATAGTATCTTGGATATTCCGAACTACTGCTCTCACTCAGCAAATCAGTTATACATACAAGTGTGTTACAAAGGTTCCTCCATTACCACAAGTAATACCCCAGATTATGTTTAGATTATTTTCAGAATTACAGTATAAATATTTTTAATTACAGACCTTAAAATAATTATATGTTCCAAGACAGTGATACAAAGAGAGACAACATTTTGGAAAAAAAAAAAAGGTTCCTTCTACCATCATGTATCTTGTCCACAAGAAACTGTAATCTGTGGTATTTCATTGTTATCTGAAACAAATATTTTTTCTGTTGCACACCCCTCCTTCACCCAGCCAACTTGATAGAAAAATCTCAGGAGCAGCATTTCATCAGTACATAACTCCAACAAGCCCTCAAATCACTGTAAGCTAAGAGTTTGTCTGTGAGAGTCCTTCAGGGCTGATCTCTTAATTCTCTCCAAAATAGAACCATCTAAGGATATAACACTTCTTTGCTCTTCTGGAGCATGATATAACATTTTTAATGAGCTCAGTTAGCTTGAGGAAGCTAACTTTTTATTTACTATTATTATTATTTGTGGGCTGTAAGTAGATACTTCATATAAAAACACACCCTATCTTTATGAGAAGCTTTTAGTTTTAGTACAAATTTCAAGTGCAAATATGATTTCATGAATTGCAACATGTAGAAATAGTCTGGAATAAATAACCAGACTTTTGAACTGTCTCCTTATTCTTGCATACTACTCTGGGATAAATGATTGCTTCACAAAAATTATCTTCTAGCATTTGGATGAGGAGACATCACAGTCATCCTGGGTTGCCAGGTTGCCTAATGGAAAATCAAAATGTGTTTTGACAATTATTAAAAAATAAATAAAATAAAAAGTCAAAGGCATTTTTAAAAGGCTTTTTTTTTTTTTTTTTGTAATTGAAGGCATCATTTTCAGCCATTAATAGGGTCAGGCTGGCATACTGCAATGAAGAAAAAGGACTTTTCTTTAGAGTCACACTGTAAACATATTAAAACTATTAAATGTATTAAAACTAACTTTCAGCTATATTTCCTATCATGTCCTTTTTAGTATTTCCTTTGCAATTTCATAGTTCCTTTATGTGACATCATTGCTTTACAAATGCAACTGGGAAAACAACAACAACAACAAAAAAGAGGTCTGGTATATCTTTCTATGGACTTTCTCTGTCACCTGTTTTTCCGATCATTTGTTGTTGTCATACATATATACATATATTTTATTTTGCTTAATGATACAATTTTCCTTTACATTTCTTAATGAAAAACATAAATACCTTTGCTCTTAGAAGCTTCAAGTTATGCAGAATAAATCAGTTTCTGTCAGCTTAGAATCACTTCAATTGAGCAAATATTTTCCCTCTTTTAACATCTGTGTAAATCAGCCTATGCATCTTGGACACCCAGTTTGAAGGAGCTGCAGCATTAGATTTACAGGGATAAAGGAAATATGTGAGGCAAGTGTCTGATTGCTCCTTCGCTTCAATGGGTGGGAATGATGAGGTTCATTTTCTTTCCTTCTCTTGTAACAGATCAAGAATGTAAAGTTTTGAACAGCAGTAGAAGATAAATTTCACGATATATACACACACAAAGATTATTAGTGCAACAGAAAACAAAGGGGGAAAAGCAGTAGGATAGATGTACTCATAATCCTGAAGGTATTTGTTTTTAAAGCAAAAAGGCATGTGTATTCAAAGCAGTATATATATACATACCTTAGTACATACAATGGTGTTTTCTGATTTTTGACCTCAAACATTTTACAAGCTGTGATCCTAAAGCTGATATGAAAACTCCTTGAAAACAACTGTTGGTCTCAGAAGAGAACAAGACTGGAGTTTCCTTGTACTCTACTGAACCACAGCCATTTTGGAATGAAACATGGTGTTTTCTTTGGGGCAGACAGTCGCACACTGACTATTCCGGTGCATTTCAGTGGCACAAGGTAGTTCATAATACATTTGGTTTCTACAGTTCTTAGAAATTCCTCCTCTTCTGAAATAATCAGCTTGCATACCTGCCATTGCAGTTTGTTGATAGTCTCTGTGTTAATATGTTGAGTGTTCTTACAAACCAAGAGATCAAACTAGTATACAAAAAAGTGAACGTTTATATCTTCAGAATGGCACTTTCCATTTTTTAAATATCAACCAATTAAGATGTTATTTTCAGGGAGAGGCCTGGCATTTTTTCAAAAATGTACTTTTTGAGGCCTGAAATGTATTTAGTTGGCATGTGTTGCTGATTCTGAGCTTAAACTTTTTGATGGATTCAACGTGAACACAGCTGGAATATTTTAAGTTTATTCTGTTAAAAACCCACTTTCTGCCACTGTTAAAAATAAAGCACTATCCCTTTTGTTTTGTTTTGTTTTGTTTTCTTCCCTAAAGCAGATACTCTTATAGCAAAGACAAAAGAACTTGAAGTCCTTATGAGGTGTTTTGTGTTAAGGAAATAAAGCTGTGCATTCATAGCAATAAAACACGAAAAGGAATATACCTATAAAGCCATTACTTCAGATTAAATATCTTATCATCTTTATAGTATTAGTAATTCCCTTAACAATGAGAAGGGTGCCAGCTATTCTTTTCTCCTGTAGCAACCTTGTTTTCCTTATGGATACTTGCAAACTTGAGACTTTTTCCAACATAATTTTTACAAGCACAGTAGGAGAAGAATCAAATGTCAGTGAGTTTTATTTCACTGGATATTTTTCAGACTCCACGCTACCATTTCCTGAGCTTAGGTCTCCAAATGTGTTCTTAATCTCACAAAGGCAGATGAAAAAGGCTGTTCCTGAAGTGGTAAAACTGCATAAAATTGCAAAAGTCATTTGAAACTTTCAGATGTGGTAGGGTATGTCACTATCTGCACTGACATTGTTCATGAATGATATGAAACAAAGAGAAGACTTACAAATTTGGCCACCATGGTTTGGCCCACCAGGCAGGTCCAACAAACAATGGGCTTTTATCTGGACCCATCTTTTGCTCTAAGACTTAGGAGGACACCATGTGCTTTCTTTGCAGATGAATTCTTCCTCCCGCCTCGACATCCTGACAATGGCCAGTTTACGAAGCACTAGCATGGGTGCCTATTGAAGGGAAAGGGCATAAGTCTAACTTTATTGTATATATGTATGCAACTGGAAAATGCTGTTGCTGTGTCCACTTCAATAACAGCAGATGATGGGGGAGAGGGGCAAGCGCAGGAATTCAGCATCTTCCCCAGCAGCTGGAGAGAACAGACCACCCTGATGCAGGGGCTCTGAAGAGAGTTTTATAGAAGAAGGTTGTGCCAGCTGAATCAATACCGAGGCAGGATTCATAGCTAGAGTAGTAATTTACTTAGGTGTGTTTGGGGGTCTTCTAATGGAATTAAATAATAAAAAAAATGAGAAAAAAACCCCACCTTTTTTCAAGTTGGATTTGTTTGCAGATAAAGGACTGTGCCACAGATATAGATGATGACTTAAATTATTATTTGCTTCTGTAAAAAAAAAGGGGGGGGAGGGGACGGGACAGGAGAGGAGATACATTTCATTCCAGATTCTAAGGGTGTCATTGCCGAAGTACTCTCTCTTTTAAGAGCACTCCAGCACTGCTGTACAGTGATGAGATTCCCCTCCATTATAAATTATTATATTCATGCTTCTACTGAGTGGTTTTTAAATGGTATTGGTGTTGGAGCCAGACAGTGAATACTGATTATGAGGCAGTCTGTCCTTCTCACAACGTATATTCCCTCCAGGCCACCAAAGCAACACTTAAGGAGATGTTCACCTGATTTTTCTCTGTGGTTGCTCTGCTTGCAGACCACAAAGTTATAGAAAACAAAATGTAAAACTCTGACTTTTTGGAAATAAGTTACCACCTAATATTTTTCTCCAGTAATAGATTCATTTGTATACTCAGTTTCTCACTTATCTTGTCCCTATAGAAGTGAAAAAATGTCTACCTGTACTTACCCAAAAGGCAAACAGACAAGGTGTTTATTATTTATTTATTTATTTATTTTAATTCAGAATCTGCATGGTAAGCTTTTGCTTTAAGGTTATTCTCTTTCTTCATGCCTTGCTTGTGGCTGTTGAAAGCTTCCCCAACCATTAGGATAAAACTCCCTTTTCAAATCAGGGTGCATATGAGAAAAAACATCTAACATCTAAGTGCAACTAAACTTGAGACTGTTTGTAACATCAACAAACTTCAGAACTCTGAATAAACAAGGTGGCCATTCACTGTTTACCATTCCTTTTGCTTATTTTTACTGCTCTGTGTCTCTGATAGCCCCAACCAGTTTGCTGAGCAGCTGAAAGTGAGTTTTGTTCAAAGTGGATCTAATTCTTGGCTGATAGGTATGATTCCTATGTGGAAATGGGTGAGACAGAAACAGCAGACTGGGAGATAGTTTTGCTTTAAAAGGTTCTTTTTGAGAAAGCAACTATTTCTCTGTGGAGAATGAAGGACTGATGTAGCCGTCACCAAGAGGTTAGGGACCTTATAGAGATTACTCACAAACACAAGGGGTTGCGATGAATTTACTCCACCTTAGCCCATGTTGTACAAGAGTATCCACCCATAACGTCTGCTGCAGAGGTAGTCTCCAGCTCCTTAGAAGATGACTTCAGCTATCTATAGATACTTGATCTTCCCATGCTGGGGAAAGCACAGATGTGTATCTCTCCATTCTCAGTTAGAAGGCAAACTATTAATTTTCTACACAGAAGTAGAGCATCATTTTGACCTACTATTACATTCTTATATTAAATTTTTCTGCAGTCATTCCAATTTGTTTGTTTTAATTTGTGTAGAGGAGAGATCACAGAAAGAGACAGTTTTGTTTTCCAGTCCCCAGCATGAGAGAGACTGACAACATGTAAGAAGCCCAATGAGCGGCCACTAATCTGTTACAGGTGCTAGAGCATGTGATGGACAAGGAGAGGTTGAGGCAGCTATATTTCTTCAGCCTGGAGAAGAGAAGGCTAAGGAGCATTTCAGTGCTGTCTTCAACCATCTGATGGGATATTATCAAGAGGATAGAGCCAGGCAGTTCTCAGAGGTGCACAGTGACAGCACAAGGCACAAAAGTCACAAGTTTTAGAAAAATAAATTCTGATTAGATAATAACATATTATTATTATTATTATTATATATATTTTTTTAAACCATGGGGTAGTTAGACATTGAAAGAGGATGTCCAGGCAGGCTATGGATTCTCCAGATATTCCAAATTCAGCTAGATTATTTCCTATGCAACCCCATCTCACCACAGTAGTTAGTCCTGTTTTGAGAAAATGTTTGGGCAACATAACCTTCAGACGTCCTTTCTAACCTGCATGCTTTGTGGTTCTGAGATTTTATCACTGTTCAGCAGGTGTGAGTATTAAGACATTGGTATCAACTTTGGCAGTGTTTCCCAGGACAGCTTATCAGGAAATTCAGAAGAAGAAAGTTAACTCTCCTCAGTAAGTTCACAAATCTGACCCAAACGACCTAGCAGCCTGTGTGCCCACAATGGAAGCTATAAGCACTCTACATCAGGAATTTTTATCTATTTATTTATTTATTTTATGTCTACTGCACATTATTGTGCCTGAAGTGTGGTTTTCCAAGTCTGAAATCTCGTGTGTCATATGAATTGATTTCTTACAGTTAAATACATTACAGTTCCCTGGCCTAGAATGAAAGAACGTGTATCCGTTTCTGGCTGCACAGCAGAATATAAAAATACCCCTTCTAATGAGTAGTAGAAATCATAGATATGCTGTATTGCATGAAATAATATGAAAGCAATCTGTCAGATGATTCTGCTTGTATTTTCTGCATGCAATCTTCTTTGCTGTCCTTTTTAACTAACAACAAAAAAGATTGCCTTATTGTTAAATTGAGCTCATGAGTAAATCACTACATATGAATGTGCAGAATGTAGGTAAATTTGCAGATACATAATTTTATTTTTATTTTTTTCAAAATTATATTGAAATCCTTTAATACCAAGTTAAAACTAATGCTAAATTAAATAAGTGACATTTATGACAAAATTTCACAGCATACCTTTGGTCTCAGAAAAGGTATTAGATCTTTTCTTACCATGACATCTGGTCCCCGTTTATTCTCAGACTTTGCATGTGTACGTGTGTATAATGTTACATATAGCAGGTAAAGCAGATTCTACAGTCCATACTGTGTTTGTGGAGGTAAATGTGTCTGCTACTGGGCAAGTTTTATATTACCTGATGTATGGCAGAGGTATGTAGCAAAAAATATGGAAAAATAATACTAAAACTGCGAAGTCCAGAGTAAAAAAATTCTAAACTACCTGGCCACATCCCATTTTGTATGCATATCATCCTAAATTTGCTCAAGCTGTGGTATTTTCTTTCTTTTTGGTGGCTTACGAGCTTAAGCTCTGTTGTTTAACAACAACTACACACACACAGCATCCACATATAAAAATATGGTAATATGATGTGTTTCTGAGCTTATTCTTTTCAGTCATGTAAATGCTGCGGAATTATTTTGAATATTTGAAAAAGGTATAAAAAGTGTATCGATTGTTAGGTTGTACAGACTTGCTCAGGGAAGCCTGCCTTAACTTCTCAGAAAAGCTGTAATGGTCTTTTACTAAGAATTATTTAACAAAAACAAAACCAAACAGCAACAACAACAAAATACATTTTCCATGTCTTTCATAGAATCACAGAATTATGTGGGCTGAAAGGGGCCTCCGGCCAACCTTCTTCTCAAAGTAGGTGTGATTAGATCAGGATGTTCTGAGATGTCTCCACTTCAGTTTTGAATAAATTCAAGGATGTAGATCCCACAGCCTGTTGGAACAATCCGTGCTTACCCACTTTGATAGCATTTTTCTGGTATTAAGATGCCTTTTTCTTCACTTCTTAAATCTGAACAAACCCAGTTCTCTAATCTCTCCTTGCATGTGATGTGCCCTAGGAACTTTATTTACTCTTTCATTTGATTTTAGTCTTAGAAAATGATTCTTCAATTCTAATGTTAACCTGCTCCTTTCAAGAGCTGCTCACCATCTCTTCACTTCTCTCCAGGTGGATCTCCACATATCATATGAACAGAGTCTGACTTCATTCATATTATAATATTTCAACTTCACTCAGGAACTTTCAAATTGAGTAGGATCAGAGTCAGGACTATATATATGTCTGTGTACGTATGTAATGACTATTAAGTTGTTCAGTGTTCAGCTGGGGAAGAAAAAGGAGGCTTTCATTGGCTTCAGTGAGTTAGACTGAGCTATTGAGGGAACTATTGAGGATTTTTTTTGGAGAGTGTGGATATATGTGGGTGTTGAGTCCTGTGGTAGTTTCTGAGTATTTCTTGAGACTATCATGAAGAAGTTGCCTGCCAGCCATTTTTACAGAAGTTTTCCTGTAAATTTCTGAGCATACTTTTCAAACCCTGCCCAATACTCAATCCATATAAGCAATTAAATATGAAAAGCCTAGGTATCCATTACCACTCCCTATTAATTTATAATGTTGGGCATTAAGTCTTGTCATTGGAGGACCCACAGCAGTACATCATTTTGGTAATATCAAAATAAGATCAAAAGAGGTTTTATACGAATAATAAACTAGAAAACGTTTCAATTCACTAGTTTACACTCCACTTTGTGCAAACAAATTTGTTCACTGTGTGGTAAAAGACAGGTGGATTGTCTCTGAAAATAGGTATTCATTTTCATCTTCCTTAATCCTGAAGATATCTGTTCAGATCCCAGAGCCTTTTCAAAATATTACCTAGATGCTTCCATCAGCCTTCAAAAGCTCTGTGATTTAAATCTCTCAGCAGCTGTTGTCTACTATCTAATAAATATTGATGATATAGAAGAGAAGAAGCAATGAAGATATGTTGAAGAACAAACAATTTTCTTTCAAAATTGTTAGAAAAAGAAAATCCTTTGATGATTTCCTTACTGATATAAAATACCAATAAGATTGCTCTTGGATAAAATAATTGATTTTTTCCTCAGATAATGCTTGGGATCTAGGGGTCACAGTTCGTAGCAAAATATGCTACCTCTGTTTACCCAGCTGCTGCACCTTCTCTGCCTTGTCTCCTGCACATGAATAAAGAGACTGAAAGAAAGGTAGAAGAAATAACAGTCTTAGTGCTGCTCTACTTGTAGACCATAATTAATGTAAACAGTTTTATAGGATTAAGACTTTGTGCTTCCACATACATATCCCACCCAGACAGTAATTCTAACCTATTTACGGTGCATCAGTATTCAGCATGGAAAAGAGGGCACAGTCCCCTGGTGTGGTCATAGATAGACAGTGACATGTAATAGTGATCCAGAGTGCAAGAGTAAGTCTTGCAAGTTTCCATTATTATTATTGTTATTTTCACAGTTAATTCAGGGCTGCAAAACCTGAAAACTGCTGCTCCAGTGCAACCCGAGCAGTCTTGATACAACAGGACTCCAGAAACAGGCAAGCCAAAAATGTCAAAACCAAGGAAATTCTTGAGAAGAAAAAAGACAGAGAAAGGCTGCTTCTTCTAGCTTTCATTCTCAGTTCAATTTTATGGATATTGCACACAAATGAAACTAAGGTTGTCTTACAGAACTTTGTGTTACAAAATCTTATGGTACAAAATGTGAAAAACAAACAAACAAACACAGTATTCATGTCTGCGCCTCCATACACTTTGAACTGATGCATTTTAATTTTAAAATGGTCCACAGAGGTTTATCCACAGCATACAGTGTGAACCGCTGCAGTCTTTCTCTGCCTTATATGTTTCCATTGGATTTTGGCAAAACACAAGGGAACAACAACTAAAAAGACATTTAATTTAGCAAAAAGAAGCAAACTATAAATTCTTCTGAAGTCCATTGATGTTAATAAGCTTTGGATCATGATCATATTTTCCAGTGGTTTCAGTATTTCAACTACAGTGATCTACATTTAATCACTCTCTAGTCTAACAGAAGGTGTGTTGTTATGAGCACAGTGATGCATGACGCTTTTCAGTGTGTTTTTTTTGTTGTTGTTGTAAGAGAGTATTCAACTTTCTAGTGAAAGTCAGAATGAAAATAAATAAAAAAATACGCGTTTCTGTATATAATTTTTTTCTTACACCCCAACTTCATCATGAAGAATTCATCCTGTTCAGAGATTTCCAAGCCTGTGGAAGTGGGGCTGCATTAACAGGGTGGCACTTGTAGATCTGAGAACAGCCCTGTCTGTTCCCTTGGGAATGATGGAAAGGGTACACGTTTCCTGCTGTCCTTTCTTCACTGCCAGTAATTGCCATGTATTATTTATAGAGACAGAGTTGGTTTGTAGGTTTGTTTTCTCCTTTTCCTATTTAGCCACTACCCCACACAACTTCACCCAAGCTTTTTGTTGAGGTTTGTCTGGTGGAGGCAGAATTAAAGATTTTTGTGTACTTTGCTATCTTATGACAACTGGCAGTAACTACAATGAGGCATGTCAAGCAGCTACCACAAAAAGAAATCAGTAATTTACAAGTTCAGACAAAGGTTAAAGAAACAGCACTTCTCTGTAATTGTATTGTCTCATAGTTTGTTAATATCTTCATGTTTGAGAATGTTTAATTTTCCTAATTGAGAGAACGTTACACTACAGTTCAGAAGACAGGGTGAAATTAAAAGCAGAATACTATCTCTTTCAGCAGAGCAGTGCTAATGCTTTTGTTAGTCAGTGGGAAGAATATGGGGGTGGATGGGAAGCAATAATTCATTACTGTCTCTCCTGCACTCAGTTAAATATGTCTCATACCTAGCTGATTAAACCTGCCCTTTTTTCCATTATGGTAAGAATAATAAGATTCTTCTGAAATGGACTAAGAGTAAGAGCATTTCTCCTAGCATTTTGAATCTTTAGTACAAAGGAACAAGTAAAAGCCAAATTCCAGCCTTACTGGTTTGAGTTTAATTACGCAAAGTCAAAATCAAATAACAATTTTTCAAAATAAAAAAGAGTAAGAAAACTCAGCTACAGAGATATTTAAAGAAAAGAAACTCAATACTTCAGTATTTCAGAAGAAACATTAGATACCTAGAATTTTCTATAAACTTTTTAATACTGTTAGTATATATGTGGCCGTTTGTGCTCATGGTGCTTCCTTATTTATGGAGGTGTTGGAACAATAAAATTTATTAGTGATCGAAGCTTGCAAATACCTGAGTAATGAGGACCATAGAAGTACAGAAGGGGTTGACTGTATCCTCTACAAATATGAATTAGAATTTCTACAGCTGCAGAAATTTTTCTGAAGTTTTTCTTCCTACTTTGATTTTGACTCCTGTTAATAGCTAGACCTATTGAATTTCTTCAGCAGCGTGTTGAAGAAATGTTCGCACTTTATAGACCTATGGATAAGAAACCCGATGGTCTGCTCTGCAGGTACAACTTTAATAGAAGATCCTATGTGAAATCATAGATCATCTCACCTAGTGGAGTTCCTATTTTCTGCACCCTTTCCACTTCCATTTTGGCTGTCTTTTGAATAATATAATTATAAAAGTATTTTGTAGTGCTGGTCTCTTTAATGTCCTTCTCTTTATATAAAATCTATTGTTATTTATTTCTAAGCTCTTTAAGAGACTGCATACTATTTTGCCAAGCTAAAATGTGCATTGCCTTGACAATTCTTCACACTGTCTCCTCCAATTTGATTCATTGATTCATAGTTATTCCCTTATATATCTAGTTCCCTGCCCCATTCCTCACCCCACTCCCCCCAAAAAAGGTGAAATAAAGTAGACGAGATGTTTGGGCCTCTGAACACATTGCTGAGAGGTTCCTTTTTCTACACACAAGTGTTCAGGGTATTTCTCACAGAAGAATAGCATAAATTGTGGAGGCTGCATTCACAGAACAGTGAATGGTATTGTCAGTTTGCTTAGGAAAAACTAATGGGGTTGTAAAGAAATACTATCGACTTTATTAGAGTAAAATTTGACAGCTGGAAAAACAAGGGCAGTAGGCTGGCTTCCATTTTCCATTGATTTTAGCCCCTAACATTCAGAAGACTTCCTTTTCTGCAAAACCACATTCACATTGCATACACATGAACACACAGTGCTCTTTTGCTTTAAACCTGAGGCAGATTAAACTTCATTAGGAGAGTAAAGCTTAAGGAAAGTTCAAACTGTAACAGATAGCAATTTGACAAATAAAGAATTAGGGTTTGTTTTACTAAAGCCAGAAATAAAGGCTGAAACAAGGTTCCCATGGTTCTTTTGTGCCTTTAACCATTGAGTAGGAATACAGTCACTGTTCACTGTGTGGTTTATATACCTTATAAGCCTGGTAGCCACATACCATGTTTTTTTTTTTATGTACTTAAGCACCCAGTGGAAGCTCACATACCTCTCATTAAATAATCAAAAATATGTCCATAAAGTATTTACCTTAGAGCAAGAAATAAGAACAAGAATGAGAACAAGAATGTGTACTTAGACTATTCTAAGTACAATAGTAAATGCACTAGTAGCTCAGCAGAAAAGAACAAGAAGAAATGCATTTAATGTCTGGATAGATGGCATTAGCTTTCTGTAGCAACAATAAAATTCTCACCAAACGATCCTTATAGCTGCTTACTTTTCCGAGCCTTGCTAGCTAGGATAAAGGAGGGACCATTTCAGCGGAGTGATAGATACCTGTGGTAACTAATGACCTGTGATTTGAGGACTTAAGATATGTTTTCACTCCCTGGTGAACTGTAAAATGGTTCAAATACTGTGGTCCAGTCCAGTACAAAGGTCTGTAATAGCAATACCTGAAAACTTTTTATGAAGTTATAGTGGATGGTGTTCAAAAAACAATTTACTAGTGAATGTTGCTGTTTGCTGTGTGTTATATGCACAACATACTAGAACGCACAGCATAGTAGAATGCACAACATACTAGATAGTGACTGTGCGAATAATATTTCAAAACGAGGGCTAATACAACAAAGGAATGCTGTGTCAAATTGTATAACAACAACAGTTCTTATATGCCTGGCTCCTATAGTGGGATTCAAACCCAGTGTTAAGTGTCTGTTGTTTGCACTTGAGCCCCTGGGGAGAGTTAAGAACCTCAGACTGGGAGCTGAAGCAACCCTGTCAAATAAACAAATTCTGCCAAAACCCATCATACTTCTTTAAACATTACATGGAATTAGCCAGTGGAGAATTGTTGAGGACATGAATATGACACAAGTCTTGGTATTTAGTAGTTTTATTCAGGTCTGCAGGTACCTCCATCAGCCTGGAATCCAGATGAAGGGTTATAGCCTGAAGTGAAATGTTTGCATAGTTTACATATAAAGAACTGAGCAGATGTTACTTTACTTTCTGTATTGTATATAGTAAAAAGTGATGGAAAAAAAAATAATAAAAGGTTTAATTTCATCTTAATTTTGTAGCAAAGAGGCAGAAGTTACAGTTCCAGACCATGTTCAGACCATGTTTCCTAAGTAACTGTCATTAAGTTGGAGATAAGAGGTAATCAGAGAAGAGAACTTTTCATTCCTTTTTTTAAGCTCTGTCTCTACAATACACACACAAAGACAAACAGAAGACAAAATCAGAATAAATTCAGCTAGGCTGAGGAGCAGTGGGTGAGACCTGAGTCCTGGCTGCAGTTTCTTGTTTTCATACTTGCAACTTTATTATATACTTACTAGTAGCTAAACTGTCCATGAGGAGCAGCCTTTTGGGTGGTGGAAGACCAGAGCTGTGGGCCAGCCACAGCTCTTCTCTGCACATCTACCAGATGATTTTTGTAGTCCACTGAAGATGGAGGAACATTAACCACCTGGCCCCAAAATCTTTTTCACTGTCGTCTGTACAGATTAAGCCTCAGAGTTTTGTTGTTGGTTGGTATCCCCACAGTTGGATGTGGGGAAACATCTAATTTGGGAAGGTTACTAGCATTTCCTCCTGACTTTAGGACAGTTAACTCATGGCAAAATTTAGTGAATTTTGTGTATCTCCCTAAAAAGTTCTCCCATGCTTGGATGTTTTAAGTTCTGGCAGTTATGAATGAAGAGATCTTGTAATTTCTATATTCTAGTCATCTCCAAATGCATACAGACATACAGAGATGTCTATGTTCTGTAATGGATTTAACGCCTAGTGCATATCTCCTTTAAAACTTTGGTAAGGTTAATTAAGTTACTGTTTGGTGCTTTGTAAGAACAATCTACTTTTTGACTTGGAGGAAACTACTACCCCCCAAAGCAACTATAAAATGTTGAAGACTGTGAATTTTGTTGTTTTGTACATTATTTTTACACACACACACAAAAAAAAAAATAAAGGGGGGGGATGAGTAAGGGAGAAAATAGTACATTTCTTCAATTTAAGGCATACTTTGCAGTGAATATGGATATCAACAATTCTGAAGATATTCATTCTAAACTGCAAAATGCAGGAAAATATACATACATATAAGCTAATTCTGAAATGTCTTATTAATAAAAATTGACGTATGTTGCAATTACAATTTGTGCTGACAATGAAAAATACAATTTGAAACCACACATTTAGGCTGACTCCCTCTCCTCTCTTCGTCATTCAAATAGCCTTCTCAGCTATGTATGTGGGGGCAGCTGCGATTACCTCTAATGAAGTTATGGCAGTAGAGAATTTGGCTCTCCTTCATTAACTTTGCTTGTTTCTTGGAGCTTTTATGTATCATTCCCTCAAGCAACAGGATAAATATCTATTCAAGATACATGTGAATTCAGAACACTTTATAATTTTTGCCCCAGGTAAGAAAGGTATCAAAATATCTCTTTTTCCTGATATGTATACATGTACGCACACTTCTCTGTCCTCTTGTCTACATGTTCACACACATAGACAAATGTGTAAAATATCATGAGACCTTTGTCTTAAGAAATAGACACAGTCAGTAGTTAAATTCAGTCCTAATAAAAAAATGTGTCCTATGAGTGTAGCAATAATGAAATCAGAAATATTAGAAATTTTTAACTCCTCTAATCCACCTCATTTTAGTTTAAAAGTGTTTGCTCCAGCACATTTTTGTAGTGCTTTCTCTTGTTCAGTAATGAATGTCCTAAGCACAGAAACTTTTTCTGAGCTGTTATTTCAGGAAGAAGAATTATTTTCTAACTATGAGCCTTTGTTTTCTATTTTGTAACTCTGTAACAGTGAATTATACTTCTGTGCACTATCCTAATCCTCTCCCGTCTGAACATAGTGCACTCATACACAGAACTGTTGTTATGTTTCTTTACAGTCATTTTTTGGCCTTGCTGACCATGCTTTGGCTTGTTTGTTTGTTCATGTTTTCTTGATCTTCCTTCATAATTCAATCTCTTCAGTCTCTTGAATAATTCAGTGTTCCAACTTGTGCCAGTTTTCTTTCACATTACTAATACTGAAGAGCTCAGCAAGCTCAGTTCATTATTCCATGGATAATCTTGGGGTGGTAAAACTCTATAACATGATGGGTTTCCTCCAGGTAGGGTTCAAAGTAATGCTAAATACAATTTAGTGCATGTTAAAGTTATTTCTTGCAGGTGTATATGCATGCATTGTTCTAATGCTAATTTAATGTGTGCAAATCCAGACTAACTCCTTTGAAGTCAGTGAATATGCACCACCCTCCTAATTGTGTATTAAGGTATTAGATTTGAAATAATAAAGATACAGTTAGGCAAGTTCTTAGGCATCCTAACGTATTATCAGCGACACAGTATGATCCAAGTGATAATGAGGTAATAGAACCAAGACTTCGGACCACTCTCTTTACATGCCCGCATGCTGTTTTCTGAAGCCTGTCATTTTAACATTGACTCACCAGCTGTACAAATACATAGGGCTGCTCTCTCAGCTTTTTAATATATTCAGGCACATGTCTATTCTTGCCCTCTAAAGACCACATATGCAGTAGGACAGAAGCGTGAATTAGAGAGTATGTAGTTCCAGAGGTTTTCAGACTACTTCATCCTGGGTTTTGCCATTCCGTTAGACTGAAGAAAAAATTTCAAGTTTAGCCTACAAAGGGAAACAATACCTTATTATGTACCTAAAGGTCATTCAAGCAATTTCCTTCCTGACGTGTGAGACAAAATTACTTTAGCAAGTGTAATGCAGCAGAGCCACGCTATGTTGGGTTGCTGGTAAGAGTTGCACTGGGCTGCTCTCATCTCAGGGTCTCATCTCCCCACTTCTCCTTGCAGCACTTTGTGACTCCATTCTTAGGCACCAAGGATATGTTTGGTGAATGGAGGCAAACAGCAGAGAGTTCCCAATATGGAATACAGGAATATTCCCAACATTACTATACAGGGATAGGGGCCTCATAGTGTAGGAACCAGTTATATGTTTCTTACTCCATGAATGATATTGTCAATATTGTTACCAGTGTTGGAATAGTCCAGTGAAAGCAGATTTCATCAGATTTTCTCATAACAGACTTGCTGCCTACTCTGAACCCCATCTTCATACATTTCTCAAGTGTATGAATCTGTCTCCTCTGCTGAGGGCTTCCTTCAAAAGCAGGGTTTTAACTTGGCCTTGTAGTCTAGAGATCTGATCAGCCTCATACTTAACCAACATAGTAGATATTTAGGTCTAAACTTTGGTGTGAGCCTCGGGCTTCATGTAATGTTGTTTACTCAGATAATTGTCACCTGTGCTGACACTCCTTACTCTACAACTTAGAAATCTGCTGCTTCTTTGGCCCCTCTTATGGCATGAAGGCACATTCTGCAGAAAGAAGGCAAGAATACAGGATAACCAGTCTCAGCATTTATTCATCTCCTTCACAAATGCCAGAAGAAGATAACAGTGAAAAGGAAATGAAAACGTAGTTTAGCAATGGAGTCTTTACTACTGTTGTGCAAATATGTGTGTAAATTTATCTCCTTATTCCTGTTGTTTACCATGTAAAAAAAAAAAAAAAAAAGTTGCACTGCAGAGGAATTTGCAGTCTTATGAAGAAAAAGTTCAGCTGATCCTTCGGTTCTTTGAGCTGGAGTTAAAAGGGGCAAAGAGAAACAAGCACTTGGTGGGAGTGAATAGGCCTTTGTTAAAGAACAATAGAAACCAAGAAAGCCTCTCTCCATGAGGCTCAAGAAAAACTTGTGTATTTGCTAATGTTTTAGATACATTTCTAGCAAATGTATACTTGCAAAACATGATCCAGGTAACAACATATATATATATATATATATTCATTTTAGGTGCATAAGATGCCTGAAGGCAGTTTTAGTTTGCAGAGTTTTCAAAGGATTGTAAAATCAGTTATATAGTGTATGCAAAATAAGAAGAATTTCTGGTTTGTTCTTTTGCTTTCTTTATGGTTAAATGTTTGTGTGCAATGCACCTGGCAGGTTTAAAGTGCGGTAGTGTTTAGGTATGCAATAGGGAATGGTGTTTAATTAATGGTGTTTAATTAATTTGATGTTGCTGTTTTTTAAGTAGAGTAAATTAATGTAGGTTGTACCTTTAGAGCCCATTAACTTCATCATTCCCTTGAAGGTATGAAAAACATTTTGGAAGACACTTTGGAATAAGTATTAAATAAACCCAAAATGCTTATATTTTCATTTTAATCATTAGAATTTGTCCTTGGATTGTAAAGCAGTTTTTCACTACCTGCTGTGAAGAGTTTTTTTGCATAAAAGCCAAAAAAGCAGGATGAGAACATTGCGCAATATTAAGCATATCAGGAGGCTGTACAGAAAAGAGACATGGAGTCATCTGCACAAATGTCATCAGGATCTGTAAGACTTGTAGGAAAAGAGTAGCAGAAAGCTTTCTTTGCTATCACATTGAAATGTGGATTAGACGCCAGAACTGAAAATAAGACAGGGGAAATCAATCCTTCTAATCTTCAGTTGCATTTTATGTCATTTTTTCTCCTGTCTCTTTCCATTATTGACTTACAAAAATACATATAGTTTTTTGTAAGAATGCTACAGCTACAATAATGACCTTTCTCCTCCAGGCTGGTTTGATCCTGTGCTTACACACACCTTACACATCCCAACATCCCAACAGGGGATTTGATTTCAGGGGGCAGTGAACGTGTGGGTAAATCTAGCTGCCCCTTCTCACCCTCTGCAGCAGGGCAGAGATCCCAGCAGTGTTCCCGCTGTCACTGCCGATGCTGCTGTCAATCTCACGACTTCTCACCCAGATGGCATTGCAGGTACAGGCTCATGGCCATCCCCACAGCCAAGGCGTGGCACGGTGCAGCTGCCCTGGGCAGAGGATCCGCTGCCAGCCGGCCGCTGCAGCTTCCCCGGGGTATTTTTAGAAGTCTCTGAACTTTACAGTTCAAGATGTGCCAGAAGCAGTCAGGAAAAGTTCAGGCAGCACTGAGCATTTGAGTGCTTGCTGTCTAACCTGCTGGTCTGGCAGTGTTAATAAAACTATCATGACTGTCTTTAACCAAATTTAAGTGGATCAAACTTACAAGTGCAGGTCAGTCTGATTCGGTTTTCTTGTCTCCATCCAGAAATGAATTCTGCTCAATGGAAAATCTCACCATTTGTTAAAAGTGATTAAAGTATATTTTTAACTTCCTCATACAGGAGAGCTTTTTAAGAACAAGATATTTTTTCCAGGGATTAGAGACTTGTAATATATTCCAGAGTAGTTTGGGCTGAGCAAGTATTTAACACCACTGATGAGCATGCTGCAGTGGCAAGCGTTGAGAGAAGATGAGAGGAAGAGTGGGGAATGACAGTGGAAGAAAGAAAGAAGTGGACTGTGCTGCTGAATGAGCAGACCAGCCAGGAAAATGCTGAAGTGAATTAAACTGCGAAATAAATGTTTGTTTCAGAGTAAGGACTAAGGAAAAGCTTTGCTTAGTCTGTCATGGAGTCTAATTTAGTTAACCTCAGTGGACCACTTACTGGATTCCAAGGCATGAAGAACTGTGTTTCCATTAAATCATGTTTAAGATGAATAAAAATTTCCTGCTGCTTCAAGTGTTCTACCTTTTATTTCTGTAATGCTCCTAAGAAAGAGATTTATTGGGGGAACAAGTTGTGAGGAACACCTTCAGTAGGAAACTTACTCCATAGCTAGCTGGAGTATGCTTGGCAGGTTTCTCTCTCCCCCAAGGTACATTGAGGCTGTTGGTACCTGGGCTGGCTGCCAACATGGTGACTTCAATGTTTGAAGGCTGGGATCACAAAAAGGTTACTTGGGATGTATGTGTGGGGTTAGGGGGAAGAAAATCATTGCCTCTAACTCTGTTCCTCATTCTCTGGTCCTAATAAGAGCTGAGGAAAATGAGGCAACTTGAATTAGTCCCTGCTGTCCCCTTGCAGTGGGTTTCAGGAGGTCTTTCCCTCTTCTGTGTGTTTTGGTACTGACAAAACCCTGAATGTGCACTGCTCTTTCACTGTACCTGTTCCTGCTTTGCCTCTAACGTTTGTGCACACCCTCCAGTGTTGGGTATTGCTTTCACTGACTGCAGTTCTCTGTGCCTGTGGGGTGGAAGCTCAGAAATCATTAAATCACTAAAACAATGTAATGCAGTATTTCATTTCTGCTACTGTTGAGTCTCTCAGCTGAACACTTGCAATGAACTCTGCCTGGAGCAGAACTTCCTAAAGCATCTTGAAACAATGATTTGTCACTGGTCTACTTGTACATATATACATCCAATAGATGTATTTTTAGTTTGTATCAAGTATTTAGCTCCATAAGACATAAATGACCACAGTTTTTCTTCTGTTAGTTTATTCCATTTTCCAGTATAAGCAAGTCTTTGTCCAGACCAGACAAGTAAAAAGATTTGGATGAGTCTTTGAGTAAAAAATGGACTTCTGTCTAAATATTGATTATTAGTATTAGTTTTTTATTAGTATTAGTGGGAACAGATTGGATTGCATGTGATCCAGGCAGATTTGTGAAGAAAGATGAGTATGGAAGAAAAGCAGTTGAGTGTAAGAATCTTCTGTGCTGTAGATCTAAATGAAGGGTTGGAAAAAGGAACAATTCCTTATAGTGGTCATATGTAAGCTACTGCTCCTTTCAGGAATCACTTTACCCATTTAGCTGTCATTAGTCATTACTGAAACAAAACTTCTGAATATTTTCTAAATGTTTATCTGATCACGTGGTCTTCTGAGCTAGGACTATGTGGCACTTAGCCACTGCAGAATACAGCCAGCCCATGGATGTGTACAATAAAGGAACAGGTCCTTCATATTTTCTGCTTGAAACTATATATCTGCTTCCTTTCTTTGTATTGATTTTATAGTTGTCTAAACTGTTTTGAAAACCTGTAGAAAAACACTGTTTTCAGTAAGTAATAAAGATCCAATACACTTATATCTGGAAGGACTGGAGCTTGCATTCATGGAGCCAATGAAAGGGTTGTCAGTTTGAATTATGTTACCTTTGCCTTTAGGCTACAATTTTTAAATACTGTTTTCTGAGCATTCACCTAATTCTTTTAGATTTTTATTTCCTTTATATATCTTGTGTTTCTGCCATGAACAGAACGCTGCTTACTGTTCAGCATAGAGAAAAGTTTATGAGTGTGTTCAGTGAGGCATTTGTGTCTCATCAATGTGTTAAGAAGCTGGGAGGTAAAAAGAGTTTGGCACACCCCTTCTAAGTGCCTCAGTTGAAATCTCTTCAAAGTGTTTAAATTTTCCACTTAATATAATTCATTTTACATGTTCAGCCAGAAATGTTTCAGTGTCTGTCTTCTTATACTGCTAAAGATAGCAATTGAGATACACCAAATAATGATCTGTACATGTGTGGAAACATTTTATGGGGAAAAGATGGAATCTCATTTGAAAAATCATTTCCATCATATTCTTCCCTTACAGCTATTTTGGGAGTAGACACTGTGTAGACTTCTGGTGTGAGCTAAAACAGCTTTCTTTATGTTCTAACATAAAGCTCATTAAATATTTCACAGGACTCCTACAGCTTGCATGGCTGTCCAGCTGTCTGGCCAGGCTCTGCACAACAGGTGTTTAATTATGATCTTAGTCACAAACACCAGAAGTCCCTGGTGCTGCCCTTCAGTACTTTCTAGTAGCTCAAAATCTAATAGTTTTAACATGGTATCACTATTGATTATAGCTCCAGTGTTTATTACTAGCTGTGTAATAAACCCAGTCTGAAGATCATTTGGTCTAAAAAGGCAGTTACTAAGACTGAATTATTATTGTTTTCAGAACTGTAATACTACTACTAATAATAATAATCACTCACACCTACTTTTTCCATCTTTTGCCTTTTTAACCATCAACATGTTTTACCCAGCAGGTCTAACAAACTGCCATATGCTTTCCAGTCTCAAGGGAAGTAGTTCCAGCTTGAAAATCAATATGTCACAACCAGTCTGTGGTAATGGATGCTTACAGCATCAGGTTTATATAAACTAATGGGACACTGTGCAACAGCAACTCATTTAGATGAAAGGGTTGCCTAGTCTCATTCAAATGTTTTGGACAGTAAAAGATGAATGTTTGTAAAAGCTAATCAAAATGGTAATTTGTTCATTGATGAGCAAGCTGTCTACAGTTGCTACGCTGGAGATCCTACCAAGGAATACTTTCAGTGTGCACTAGTTTGAGCTTTCTTTTTTCTAAAAGATAGTTTCATATTTATGGAATGCAAAATGACACACCCTTACTAATCAGTGTAAAAGCATAATTTAAAGTGGAGCTTTTACATGCATGAACACCAACCCTTCTGGATGAGCTGAAATAAATCTGCAGAAAAACAAAGTTTTTACTATGCATGTGAAATTAAGATAGCTTTCACAAAAATGCCCAGCAATAATCAAGACCTGAATTTGAGTAGACTTTGAAAAGAGAACGTTTAAGTGATAGGCCTTAAATAAAGGTTTTTTTTAAAAGAATCCTACCTTCATATATATATTTGGTGTGGTTTGTTGCCTCAATTATGATATATATAGATCAAAGTCTGCAGAAACAAACTATTTCTATTCTGTGTGCCATTGACACATTGTGCCATTCTCAGTGATGCTGGTGACATCTTGCTTACTTCCACAGAAGGATTATTTCAATCACTGCTGCTAACACATCATACCCTAGTGTCTCTCAGAGGAATTAAAAAAACTCTTCTATTATAGCGTGGAGTGGAAAGCGGTCTTCAGTGCCAAGTACAAAAGCTGTAGATATGCACATGGTTTGAAGACCATACAGTTTTCCTTTCTTTTCATATGCTATATGGTAATGCTCAGAATCTCATTGTTTCCGTTGCTTGGGACAACCATAAAATATTTTTCACCTAAAGTATCTGTTCAAGTTAGCAAGGATGAGATTGGCTGGAGATTACATGCTTATCATGTCAAGCACGCTTTCTGCCCTCTAATTATGAATGGTTACCAACAAGATATCCAGACTTCCCAGTTAAGCTGGAATCTATTTCAATTCTCACTTAACATGTAGCACATAGCCCGTTCTACAAAACTAACTCTTATTTTCAATAAATACCATGTCAAGATGATTCCTCTCTAGATTTGTTTCCGTATAGAGCATATAATACAAAAAGATGTCTTGAGACACTCCTTTCTCATCGTTTAGGATAAAATAATCTGAACATTTCAGATCCACGTTAAAGTCTGTTTGAGTTCTGCTCTAGAAATGAGAGAAATTGTATACAGGAGAAAGGGCAATCATTCCTAATTGTGTCTGTTTAATTCTAATGTGGATAGCTTGTAGGGGTTTGTTTAAAAAGTGCTGAAACACACAGCCAGCGTATATCTTAATCTCCTGTTCAGACATGGTGTTCTCAGTTTAAATAACTAGTTAAGAAGAGCTATTTAAACAACCCTTTGTAACATGTGGGAGCCAAAACTTGCATTGTTGATCTTTTAAAATGCAGCTAAGCCATGTTTTGGTAATGTATGTGTAACTCTTTCTGTTTGTTTATTTCAAACTCTTCCAAACTCTTCCAGCAGATTGTTTTACATATATTTAAAACTGAAGTTTCATTGAGAGGACCTGTGGCCTCTTGTTTGCAAATTTACAGGGAGCATCAAAGGACATTATAAATACACTGAAAATTTCCTCTAGCAAGAAACAAAACCACTATGTTATTTGTGCACTACGTACATTTATAGTCTACTTCAAAGGTCTCAGTTACCTTAGCTCTGAGCCGTGGAATCTCTCTTGCGAAGTGTGAATAGGTCCTATATATAAACATCAGCCTTGTAGGTGAAGTCACAGAAGACTTGTTGTCACAAGTCAGCGTACACACCAGTGTGTTGCATGCTGTCTGAACAGTGATCTGAAGCATTTGTAGCCCTGTGAAATTCAGAGAAACACCAGGTTTTGGCATTGTTTTAAAATCTGCTCCACAGTCTGTTGAAGTCAGTGAAAAGATTCCCATGACCTAAATGTTGCTGTGGAAGGTCTGGTCTCAGAGGGAGCTTGCCAGCATTTTCTGATAGGACTCCAGGTTGGATAAAAAGTGAAAGACTGACAAACTATATTATTAAAGATCAGCAAGCATAAGAGCTTGTGAAATGTGAAGCCTTTTAGTATATCAGGTCAGCTATTCACAGAGCTCCCCCTTCACATCAGCCTGGAAATAGAACTGTTGAGTGAGCATGGGTAAGGATTATACTCATTACAAAACTCTTCCAAAACTCAGCCATGTGAAGAGAACATTGTTGAAGAAGGATCAAGTCAATCACTGAAAGGCTAGATAATATCCATCCTAAATTTAACTCTGCTTCTTTGTGATCACGTATTGTGAAATTATCATGTCATTTCTTTGCAGGCTTACCTTCGTCTTTGAAATTAACCAGGAATTGAAATATGGTTCTTGGCTGTGGATCACTACTGTCTTTTTTTTTTTTTTTTTTTTTTTTTTTAAGGTAAAAGAGAAAGGCAGTAAAATTTCAACTCAATGTTTCTGAGGGAACTGAGTCTCTCCTTTTCTGTGTTACAGTTTTCTTTGACAATGCTCAACCAGCCAATTAAGTAGTATTTTCAGCTGGTCACAAAGTTCTTTCATCAGATATGAGATGCCTCAGTTTGATTGTAGAGGTGCCAAATCTTTAAACTTGAGGCTTGATAATAAGCAAAATGTAAATGTGCATACAAAGTGCTATGCAATATTAGTCTAAAAATATTTTTCTTTTTTTCTTCAACTGCTTACCCCAGTTTTTATTCTCTGTCCATTAATTCATACATGTTATAATACTCAATTAACATTTCTAAAGGCACTCAGATACTACACCTAGCAGCACTGAAAGCCCCCAGAGGAATTTAAAATATTGTGTTCAGATGGGGTTGAATAATTCCTATCCTCAAGGAATGAAGATGAAAAAATATTGAATTACTTCAAGGTTATTCAATATTTTATGTACTGAATGAGTTAATTGGAGTTCTTTGGAAAAATATGCTGATGTAATTAAGAAAAGTGTTATAATTCATAATATTAAAATTCACAATAACATAGAGGTCAAATTACATTTTATTCAGGTAGTTTCCATTTTCTGAGTGCTTACATTTGCAATGTTAGTAAAGCTTTCAAAGTAAAGCTGAATGAATGAATGACAAACCTCACAACAGTGAAGCACTCTGAGTGCCTCCCTTCTCTGCCATCATCTTAATACTCATAAAAATCATGTTATATTCAGTTTTTGAGGTCTTTGACTCATCTTCCATTCAAGAATAAAAGCAGTAAGATGCCCCTTGTTGATTAAACCTGGAGGAGAAGAAGGCACTTGTGACCATAGGCCAACCTCTTTCCTGGTGTTCCCAATTGTATTGAAGGGGTGTCCTCCATATCCTGCCTAGCCTCATATCAGAAGGGCAGAAAAGATATAAGACTGAGGTTGTGGGAAGGGTTCATCTCAAAAGAGTTTCTTTCTTTTTAGTCTGGTGTCTTGGCCTGATATACAGCATTCGTTCCAGGCTGGAATATGCCCACTCTGTGTTTGCTGGACAAAGGCAGTCATTTCTCAAAGGTGCTCGTTTTGTGCATAAATTGATGTGTTTTTTTTTTTTTTTTCCCACAGGACAGAAAAGGACACTTATAAAATTTTGAGTCTATCATTTAAGGGAGGCTCAAGCCTTTGTTACGAAAATTCATTGACATTAACATGGTCAAAATAATATATTTTTCCTAGACTCTTTTTTTAGAATAATAAAAATGTGTAGCTGAAAATTTCCAGGGTTTCAGCCCAAGGCAGACAGCCAGAATGGAAAATTTTAGCCCAAACAATTTCATTCAAGCAATTGAAAACAAAAGTATTGGGTAACCTTTGTAAAATCTACAGACCACATGAGACTGATAGAGTAGTCATTTTTGGCATTAAACTACTAGAAAAATTTGATTATCTACTTAATTTAGGAAAGGTCTACAAATAAATTGACCAAGAGTGCAAATAAATGCTAGTTCAGAGATCCTTGCATCTTTTGTGTGTGTATGTTGCAGTGCTTTTAAGCGAACTGAAATAGAAACTTTTATATTCATGCGAAACCATTTCAAAATGTGTGTTTTTAATAATAAACCCACTAAAGCTTAACTTTTGCCTAGAAACTCTTCTTGTTAATTGAAGAGTCAGTGAAGAAGGGAAGAAGTGCACTTCCTGAATGTGCAGAAGTGCATCTGTTAAATTTTCACTTAACACTACCCCTTTTCAAATTTATAAAAGTAAAATATGGAACTAAAGCCCTAGATTAATATATGTTAAGTGGGTAGAAAATAATTTTAAAATAGTTGTTTTGCTGTCAAACTGAGGAAAGACTTCTTTAGAGTGATTGCAAATTGTCTGCCTGGAATCTCTTTTTATTGAATATTTTCAGCAGCAAATTGGATGTCAGAAAATTTCCACATTTGAACATGACACCAAGCTATGAGGACTTACAAGATTTTTGGAACATAAGGTCAGAGCTCAAAATAATCTCACTGAATTGACAAGTGATCTGAAATCAATAAAATGAAATTAAATCAGGAGAACTACAAAGTCTCTGTGTGCAATTAGGGAGAGGAAATGAAATGGTCAAATGAAAAATGGAAGATAATTGGGCAGCAGCATTGCAGAACTGGAGGTAGGCATAATAATTTGCAAACAGAATCAGTAACAACATAAATGTGTCAGATAAATTCATGGAAATGTCCATTTCATGGCAGGAGGCAATTTTACTCCAGACTGACGTGTGCAGTTTTGGTCAACACACTTAGCAAAGACGTAAGCAAAGTGAAGGAAGTCAGGAGGACAGCAACAGGAGTGATAAGAGGTATGAAAGGAAATAAGAGGTATGACCTGCAAGGAAAGCTAGAAATAACATGGTTTGTTTAGTCTGGAAAGGAGAAGAACTCAGTGTGAGAGAAGAGAACTTGATAATAGTCTTCAAACTGTTACTTCCATAGTAATTATCAGTTGTTCCCCACATCCTCTAAGGACAAGGCTGGAAGTTACTGACATAATTTGCAATGGGGATACACAGGAGAAACTTTTACTGGGCAAGCAGTTGATGACTGAAACAGATTGTGTTGGAAGAATGGAAGTGATGGTCCCCAGATAATTACACATTTATCGGAAAAAAAAAAAAAAAAAGCATTGAAAGCATATATTGATCCTTTTTCACCTCAGCAGGATGGCATAATGACATTCAGATCCTTCCCAATTCTACTTCTCCACTTTGATTTGGTCCATTACGTTAGCTTCTGTGTGAATGATATAATAAATAAAACATGCATTTCTTGCCTTTTGGCAGCAATCTATAACCTGTAACCTTTTATTATGAAAACTGTTCTATCTCCACTAGTTCTGTTGGAGGACAGGGTGTTGTTGTTTGATGCTGATGAATTATATATTTTCCATAGATTAGAAACAAATAATATAAATATATTCCATAAATTTCTGCATATGCCATGTATTGCATATATTTCTATATTATATGTGCTATAAAAGTTATCCCATTTTTATGGTATCTCCATCCACAGTCTATGCTAGGTCTGTGTGGAATGGTCATTCAAAAATGAAAAGTTTAGGTAAGCATCTTTACAACCTTACAAATGAAACCTTTCCTATGAAATGTACACACAGTCATAATTTTTGACTCTAATATGAATCCTTTTTTCAAAGTGAAAATGAACAAATCTAAAAACTGCCATCTTAGATCCATAAAATCAGAAAAATCAGAAGTGTTTTGCTACCAACTTAAGTGGAAATATGACAGAGATATTTAATGAGCAAACTGTGGCTCCAAAATTCACTTTTTAGTTGCTTGTACAAAATTGCATATTTCCTGATACAGGTCTGGGATGTGCGCCATCTATGAATGATGCCATCATTTTGTGTTGTGGTGCATAGTATTACAAGCCTGGCATTTCCCACTTTTTTTTTTTTTTTTTTCCCATATCTCCTACTGTGCTGAGTTCAGTTTCCTGTACTGCAGATGTCTACTTACATTTCTGGAATCCCTCTAGGGATGTCCCGTGTTCTTACCCTGACTTTAGCTGAGCCAGAAATTTAAACAGAGCAATACGGTATGCCCAAAGAAAATACAACTTGAGCCATTGGAATGAACCCTATAAACCAGAAAGGAAAAATGCAAATTGAAATATAACTTCATTGTTACTTCCAATAAGTTTTGCCAGGATAATTCTATTGGTTTCATGGTTTTATAACTTGATTTTGTGCATTAGGACATTCTTTGTGAACTCCAGTGTCTGGTCACCTTTAATCTCTGCTTGCCGTAGCTTGAGCTGTTGTGGTCATTAATATTAAATGAACATGAAAATTGAACTCCTGCACAGACATTTGTAAAAGTGTGCCAGTTCACTTTCAATATTGGAAGTGGGGCATACTGTGAAGCAGAGTCCAGACTTGTAAGCTCTCTGGGAGCATTAGGCAAGGGCTTTGAGTGCAGCTGCAGCTAACAGCAGCACCTCGAGGGAAAGGGAAGAAAGCAGAGGCTGGTGAGGATGCAGCAGCAGGGCTTTGAGGGTGAAGACAGTGACACGAGGCAGGAGAGGGCAGCATATTTTAAGAACAGCTGCTAATAGGTTAAGAAACAAAAGTGCTAAAGGAAGAAATAGAAATTTTGCACCCTAGCTTAAGCTGGAGTTCATTAAATTCTATGGATTTCATAATCTTTCCTAAAACGAGAAGGATTATCTTTTTTTTTTTTTAAGTCCTACCCAGTGTATTTACATTATTCATTTAATAAATAGGCTCACTTTGCTTCATATTGATTAAACTCTTCTGTACCATGTACAATAAATTAAGAAAATCTATCACATTTTCAGCTTGAGAAATGTAAATAGAAATAACATGATTTTGTGTTATTTGTTCTTATCAACCATAAACATGGTTATCAAAAATAATTTGGCTAGAACTACATCAGAAAACTCCTACTGCCAGCGTGGTCTATACATACAAAAGAAAGTTACTTCCTCCATTTACCAGGCCAACAAGAAAAAAAGAATTATGAACAACAGAATTCATGAAAATAATTATTTCTGATTATAACAGATGTAGTTGTGGTACTTTGGTATTATCTCAAAGGCCTTCATTTTTACAAAAAGCCACTAATAACTGTAAGTAATGCTTACATGCAACAAGATTCTGGAATAAGCTATATCTCTAATATTTATCATTTCTGAAATTAGATTACACATTTGCATAAAACTTATGGACATATAACAAGAAATGAATCACTTGGTTAGGTGAATTTGTCTTAAAAGGGCTTGTATTTACCGACTACTTGAATATGGCTTCTTCGCCTCTGAAAATAACACATTGGTTGCCTCCTCACCAAGAACTGAGCCAACTCAGATCTGCCAGGTTTTGAAGATAAATACTACAAGGTGCATTTAGCCAACCTAATTCACATATACACAAAATATATTTATGTGAAAGTAAATGTTACTGCACCTGTAAGTAACATTTTAGGCAAGCATTGTTCTGAATTAATGGTATCACCACAGAGATGCAGAGGAATGAATAAACAACTGATGATGATGAAGGGTTTTGAAAGAAAAAGCCAGTATGAGCCTCATCACCTATTAAGCAGTGATAGTTCTTTGGCAGAAGGACAGGAAGGATGTGAGAGATTCTGGCTAAGGCAAGGACTTGGTCTTTCAGCAGTTTGTAGTTGGGTTTTATGTTTTTATTTGAGATTCAACATTTACGTTTTACTTGGACTGACCCCTCCATGCTGTCAGTCCTGGGGTAAGCACAGCAGAACCAGAAGCTGGATGCATTTGTCATGCTGAATTGGTGGGATTTCTTATGCTGATAAGGAACAATAAAGGCCGCAGAGAACTAATAATAATGAGGTGAGTTTGGCTAGTAGAGGTGTAAAGTAGTGAGTCTGGTTAAAACATTAGTGATGGAGAAAGGCCGCAGGATCTGCATTCCCAGTGCAGGTTGTAAACGCACTAGCTTTTTTTCCATCAATCACATTTTTTTGTGAAGGTCAGCCTTTCCCTCACACATATGCCAAATCGACTTGCCTGTTAGCATTTCTTATCAGTTACTCCCCTAAGGAATGATGAATACTTAATGCGTTGAGTGTATATAGTATTTGCATTCTGGTGGGATTCCAGCTGTAAAATCACTTAATATTTCCATGATTAAAATATTAGGAACCTAGGAGAAACATATTTATCTGGCTGTCCGAAACCACCATAGTTACTCTAAAAGCCTTAGTTCAGATAACATTGTGTGTCTTCTATACAGTTTAGTTCTTTAGAAATGGACAGGTCCCCAGAACCCAGAATCAAGTGCACCTCTAAAAATCACTGAAACATGAGGAAACGCCAAATTAGGCCTGCAATTCTGAATGTCATTGTTAGACTTGAAGTTACCCATAGGAAGGTAGGAAAAAGGAGAGACTATTACCCAGGGCTTCCATGTGGAGAGTGTTCAGACATTTAAGCAGCATCATTTTTGTTAACTCAATCTTCTCTTGTGCTCCAGAAAAACACCAAGTTTTCCTTCCAATAATCGAACACTTCTAGGTAATAACAAGAAGGGTCATTACACCAGAAATGCAACAAGGTACAGGTGTTGCATTTTCAGATGGGTTAATGCTTTTAAAAATAGCATAAGCATCGAAACATAATGACATAAAACTATACTCTTAGGGATATGACAGGAGATATCTTCTATCTTGTTGACTGGTAAGTGCAGAGATATACAGAAAATTTTATCAACATAATATTTAGAATATCAACATAACCTTTTGTAAGGATAAACTACTCAACAGTAATGCAAAGCGTGGAAGGAGAAGATGGTACAAGCAGGCACCTACTGACACAGAGCTAATCTGGTTGTGCATGTATTTGAAGTTGATTTAGTGGATAGCAGCAGTAGTCTGAAGGATTCATAGTTGCTTTAATTACAGTGGATTTGAGTCAAATACAGCTTCAGCACTTGTTTGCATAATGTTCTGTTCTCTAGGAGGAAATTTTCAATAGATATAGCTATGACTGTAGATGTGCTTCTGGTCTGTCATACTGATCCCCCTGCTGTTTAAATGCCTTGATATAGTTCTTAAACTGTACAGAATGCTTTTCAGACCATTTAACAGAAAATTGACCCTTTAAAAAAAAATATATATATGTCACGTCTGGATTGTAAGTGAAAATGCTGGTATCTAGGAGGTACCTAACCCCCCACCTGCTGCGACAATAAAATCTTTGACGACACTATGTCTCTAGACTACTGGTGAGGGAGAAATGTTTGCTGCACTTGAGAAACTATGGTTTTCTTCACAGCCTGCTGGTTTGGATTAGAATCAGATATGAGTTTCCAAGTCAGCATGTACAGCACCCTGCCAGAGAGTTGTTCTTGGAACTGCTGCTGCTTCTTTGTAAAATGCAGAGGAAAAAAATAAAATAAAAATGGAATGGCTACTGGCAGCTTTTCACTCCTGTGTTTGTCATATTGTAGAGACAACAACCAGTGCTGTCTGGACTTTGCTGAAGTGAGTGCTGGGTGGGCAGTGTGGTTTCTCACTCTTGGTAGATTCTGTTGGTAGTACAGCAGTATTAGAAAAGAAAGGAGGGCTTTCACTGAGGGGAACACTAACAACATGCTTTTAATATTTGAATGAAGCAATAGTTCTAGCTTTTGTGAAAAACATAGTGAAGAGTTTATTATATGTTTAACAATTTCATAGTTACCCTCAAAAGGAAAACACTGTTATGGAAAATATAAAATGTATTTTCCCCCAAGAAACTTTTTTTTTTCCATTTTCTTGAAAGAAGGTTGATCCAAGTCATTGTATTTAATGTGATTTACCCAAGCTGCACTACAAAAGTACATAAAGAATTTCAACATAGTTGTTGTTTGTAAGATATTCAGATTTTCTGCTGACTCCAAAGCTTAGATAGTAACAACAATACTTAGCATTTTAGTAATATTTGTAGAGAAAGAAGCATCAAAAACTTTGCAGGGGATATTATCAGGTAGGTAAACTGAAGCACAGAGAAGTCATCCCAGTTGTCCAAGTTCAAGAGAGCCTACATTATTCCATTGGACACCCTCATAAACATGATACAGTACTCTCTCTGCTTTTCTGAATTTATTACACACCCTGATCCAGGTTTTAATGATTAAGGAAGCAAAATTATATTTCTGCCAGTTCTGCCAGGATATGTTTTGGCAGAAGGCTCACCGAGCAGTTATGATGCCTCCTGCAGATGGAGGTTCACCCCTACTGCTTAACAGTTTCTGTGATGCTTTGAGAAAGTACCTTAGTCCTCTGTCTGTCATTTTCCATCAAGGGAGCTACATCACAGATATACTAAGAAAATAAAGACGCTTATAAATTTGCCAAGTATTATGGTAACTATAAATGTTGTTTAAACACAAGTTGTTTAAACAGAGTATTTGTGGAGAGAGATTACAATTTACTCAATTAAATTTCGTATAATTCTACCAAAAATAACTTGTAGAGAAAGCATTCTAAAAAATGAATGATTGCAGAACAAGTCTTTTGATACTGTCCCTGTATTCCATTATTTATAATCTTTTCTTTAAAAAAAAGAAAATGCATGAAAGGAAGACATTACTCATTACTCATCCAGCTTCTTTACTAGCTGCACTCTTTATGAGTTCTGTATCTTCATTTTGTAACCTTAAATGGAATTACTGCGTTTGCTAATTATAAACTAACTACATGATTAAAACAAAGTTCCTTTTCAGCATTCAGCATTGCTGCCTATGTGTTTTTTTTTCTTATGAATTTTGGCAGAGACTGCAAAACATACATATCTATGAAATACAATATACCATATGCCTATATTATGAAATGACATTATCTTTTTTCCTGAAAGTTAATAGAGGGTGAGGCTCTCAAACACTTGTGGCTTGACAGAACAAATCTTACTCAAAATGAGTTGTATTGCTAAACATTTTAGATGGAAGATTCCACTCATACTTTTCATGTTACACCAATGACATCTATATAATTTATCCCAATCAGCAGACATCTGATGTGAATCACAAAGAAAACAAAATTGTGGTAATGTAAGCCCATAAGCATATTAAAAGGTATACTTCAGCATCTTTTTGCTTACAACAACAATTTTTTTTTATTATTTTTTTTTTCTTGGAAGTAACAGAAGGAAAAGCAGTGGGCTTCTTAACGTTAGCTAACTGTGCTCTTTGAAGTCCTTGGAGGTGTTACCACTTTCCTTAATAGGCAGTGATGAAGAAATTCAAAGCCCGTTCAATAATAAGACTGAAAAGGCTGATGTTTCAGAAACCAACAAAAACTTTTCCTTGCTTACTTGGGTGAAGAAGGTAGCTGTAGGAATATTTTCTCTTGTATTCTGGGGGGAGATCTGTTCTCCTTTAGAATTAACTTTGCCCCATGGGCCAAATCCAGAGGTCTTGGCTGGCAGAGGTGCTGTCCAGTCTCCTTACTCAGAGGTCCAAGATAGGCTCCTGCATAACAGGGGAACAGGATGATAAAGCTTAGAGGCCAGACCTGATTTGTTTATAAGAACAAATTATCCTGGCAGAGAATGCTAGCAGCCTCACAGCAGACGCTGTCAGATCTTTTAGCATTTAGTTAGCTTTCATATTCTGTATGGTGGATTGTACTGCCTTCTGCTGTGCCATAGTGTGAATACTATTTTCCCCAGGCTTCGTTGTTATATCTGTAGAAAGGATTCTGCTAATTGTAACATTGGATTTTTTTATTTATTTTTTTTACTTGGTTAACTAACCTGGTAATGAAGCTTTTTGTGCCATCTGCATCATGTCAGCAAAGTAATCTTCAGATTAGAAAGCAGCTGGGCATGGTTTTCCTGACAGATGGTATCCTGTCATCTCTTTAGCAGCTGTTTGGACATGGCTGCATGTCAACGCCACCATGATATAATCACTGCAGTCCTGTGAAGCAAGCCCAGTGTGACCCTTAAGACACTTGGCATCATGCTGTTGGTGGCATATTTTGCAAGAATATTTTGAAGAAAGGGTATGGAAACAAGAAATCTGAGCATGTGTCACATATGTCCTTCCTCCACACACTTTTATGGGGAGTGACAAATGTGTTCAAGCATTTTAACAGTAAGTCTTTTGCTGGTTGCAAACCTAAATTTTGAATTTAAGAAACTGTATAAAGTTACTATGAAACTATACCAGTTTTACTGTAGTAGTTTTATTTTTTTCTGGTTTTATTCCACTAATATTGAAGACAGAGTCTTTTATATTTAGGATTTAAAGTTCTAGGCCTTGTCAAACAGAATTTTTTAATATCATTGAGAGAATATTACTGGAAACAGTGGAAATCTGCTTTGAAGACTTACATAAATCTTTTCTCACTTGATGTATGCTATCATGGCAATTTCTACTGAGTCAGAATGGTGATAGAAGAGTTAACAGAACTCCAAACACTGAGGAAAACTAGAAACAGAATCATTTTCTGTGTTGGAATTTAAATGTTTAACCTGGCTGGTATAATGAGATTCTTTACATTTTTAGACTCTTGTACTGTACATTACAAGCCTTAGCTGTGTGTTTTACATCAAAGAGCTCAGTACTCTTCACCATTTAATGTGCCCTCAAAGGTAGCATCTTTTTTCTTCTTTTCCGTGTATGTATCTTCCACTTAATCTTATTTATTTTTTCTCTGCTTATGGTTGAAGTACTGAGTGTAACATTAACAGATGTGACACAGATTCTCATATATCTTGGTGACCAGCCCTATGGAAAACTTAGTTGGAAGTATTTTTGAGTCGTGTGTGTGTGTTTATATATACACATACATGTATTTGCATCCAAGCCACTTTGGCCACTATCTCAGTGTTCAAAGAATCTGCAGTATGAGTGCTAATTTTGTCCAGATGTAAGTTGTTTTGGTCAAACTGAGCTGTACGTAGGACCTCACCACAGGAATCTCATTTCCGGTGCCTCCTTCCTTGACCTTTTCTGTATAGCTAATTAGCAAGTATTGTGACTATCAGTGAGAATTGGCAGGTGATGATTAGATTCTGTCTTTCAATGGGGGATATTATATTGATTATATCACCAGGCAACACAGCTTGGGTCAGTAATATGTGCATGACAGAGCAAACTCACATGGCCATTAAATCATTCAGTGTTGGTTAAGATTTAAGCAAGTTCCTCACATAGATACAGAACATATTTGCAACGCAGTCAAGAGTGCAACTATAGACTTTCTAGATTCTTTTGGAGTTTTATCTTTGTTTGTCTTTTTTTTTTTTTTCTTTTTCCTACCCTGACATGGAAAAATTACAAACATACCTCAAGATTTTTGTAGGTTCTCATTGCTTAGTAGTTATGGAGATTTACCATGCTATTTTTGGTCTAATTCTCACTTACAAAGGAGCAGTGAGTAATAACAAATATTCTATGTCTCTGACATTATTGTTTCCATAGGATGGTTAAAAAGGGTTCTCAATGGTATGACATTTTTCAGGGGCGATGAATGGGCTTTGCTTTACTAGAATACAATATCAAAAGATTAGAAGACCCTTTCCAAATAACAAGAGCTCTAACTTTCTGGGGATTCCACTTTTCATTTGTGTTTTAGAACCATGAGATATTCTTTAATGGGGACGGATCATGACAGTGAAATAGAAGTCCGTGTTCACATGCTTAGGTTAAAACATTTAAAACTCATCTGTCTGCAGTTATGCTTGTTGATAATCTTTTGCATTGTCAGCATACAGATAAACATTTTGGCCTTCATGTCACACACTCATTAAAACTCTTACAATGCCAGGCAATAAAAGAGAACAAATAAGGAAATTTCTAGATGTCCAAAACATTAGCTAAAATTGATCCATTAACATAGAATTTTCCTTTTAACATGTTGTTTTTAAAAGTTGATTTTGCTTATTTGTAGCATACATGATTTCCTAAACATTTTGCCATCTAATTAGTGTTCATCACAAAGACATAGGTTTGTTATATTTTTAATTGTAAATATTGCACAGTATATTTTTCCACACTTAACAAATTAATGTTCATTACAGGCAGCATGAGACACCACTCCACCTAGGTTTTGCAGCTGCTCTGGTTTGCACAAGATCCTGCCAAATCTCGGGGCTGTGGAGTTAATTGGAGCTGGATCATCACCCAGGCACACCCAGCTGCTGCTGCAGTTTGGCTGATGATTCAGAGGGCGACTTCTCCTAAGTCAGTACAGCCAGAATAAAGTCTTATTGTTTTGTGCTGTTGGAGGTATTATCTTTTAGGTGAAAAGTTAAACAGAGGTCAGGTCAGTAGAGTTTGAAGATTCAGACATAGCTTTTGAGCCTGTACATAGGGGTGTAAAACCTAAACCTATAACTTTGGTGCTTGACCTACCATCTGCACCTTTGTTTGGTTTGAGTATTCACTTTTATTCTTATCCCCAAGATTGAGTGTTATTTGCTGTGTGGTGTGAAACAGCTATTCCCTTTTAACCTGGAGATGCTTACTGAATGATGTGTTCTCTGTGCTATGTTCGTCTGCAGGCCATGTACTAAGATGCAATTCAAGTTTTGTAAGAGGTCTGGGATCTTGTGTCAGTGTTACTGTATGTTATAATTTTATTACCCACTGCATTCATAACTGCTGTTTACTATTTAAAATAATGCTTTGTATACATGATCTAAACTTTTACATCTAATATTCAAATTGACATATAAGACAGTAAAGAGCACTAACCTGACTCTTTGAAGAAAATAGTCCAGTTTCTTCCCTTCCAACAAATTTCTTTGTGGAACCTACTAAACAATAAATAAACAATATACATATGGATAGTGCTCTTTCTATACTCCTTATAAGTGAAATACAAAAGAAAAGATGTTAAAGTTCATGCCAAAACAGCTGGTCTGGTCACAGAGGTGGAGTGCAGTCTGGTCAAGTAGGCCATTTCTCCTACTTAAGATGAAAACCTCCAAAAATTAAATAAGTCAATTCCACTGTTAGTTTCCTGGAAGTGCATAGAGAGCAGGATTAGAGCTCTTCCTGGATACCAGCTATTAGGCCATGTGTTCTTCTGGAGGGAGAAGGAAGTTGTTTTGAGAGACAAAATGTTTATTTATCAAGTGGAATTATAAGTACCTTTTATTATTTTAATATACTGTTTTCTATCACTTTTCCATTTTCTTTTAGTGCTGTGAACACTTGCTTTATTAGCTTTACCATATGAACTAATTGCTACACCTAATTTTTGCTATTTGAATGCTTTCATTGTCTCACAGCTAAATTTGCTGTTAGGCAATTATTGCTATTCAGTCAGCATAGATGAATAGAATTGTTGTGCTTAGAAAGGTTGAGTACTTTATATGGCTTTAACAAATTAATTAAACCTACTATTATTTAGCCTGCAGGTCTAACTCTATACAGCTTAATCCTAGTTGTGATAGTAACAAATACATTATGAGTCCATAAAGACCTATATATTTCTAACTAGTATTTATGACTTCCCTTGCAGTGTTAGGCAGAAAATGAAGCTACTGTGAAACATTTGTGCTCAAAAACATTATCAAAAACCTCATTATTATGTGTCCTATTTTTACAGCTCAGTCAGTTATTATACCAATAGGGAGAGCCTCAATAAAGTCAAGATTTTGTTTGCTGCTGGTAAACATGCCAACTTTCATTCCTTCTGTACTAAGACCTTTCTCAGACTTCTGTGTGGCTTTAGGGTTGCCTTGTTTGACAAAGTGTGCATCAATGCACTATCTCCCTGCCCTATTAAAAACTTTCTATTTTTTCTATCACATTTCTATTAAGCTTTTTGGTAAGGTTTCCTATTGCCACTAATACTGTACCTGATCAGTCACATGCTTTATACAGAAGACTCACTCATATGGCCACCCTTACATCCAGCCCTTCCGTGTCGTGGCTTTTTGTTGCCTCTGAAGCAATGCATGCCATACCCAGCTGAATGGCCTGTTGCGCTGGGATATGACCTTGCAGACATCAGCGGCCAGGGCTTTGCACCACAGGAAGAAGTAAGTAAGGAGTACATTCTGGAAGGCATGCTCCCTCGCAGAAGTCCTTGGCTTCAGAGTTGTACCAGCATGCCTAGCACGCCCTTTGCAAATGCCCTGGTGTGGGGATGTAACCGTTCACATGACCCCGTGTGTGGAGCCTGGTGTGTTAAGTAACAAAAAACTTGGGAGGTCTCTAATGGGCTTGGACTGAGCCCTGTGTGTCTCAGCATTGCTAATTGACTATCTTTGTTTGAAATCATGTTTCAGATTGTGTCAGAGGAATAACTCTGAAAGTTACAGGACTTTAGGAAATATCAAACCACTACTTATGAACAAACTGGAGCTACTGCCATATGTCCCGTGATATTTTAGCTCTTCTTCCAGGCCAGCTGAGCCTTAGAAGAATAGTGGGAATCAACATTCACAGTAAGATTTCAAGGAATAAATTAACAAATTTCTTTGATTTTGGCCTCATTTTAGAGGGATAGAGAAAGTTTTATTGTTTTATTTCATAGAGATTGAGTCATCTTCTATTCTTATTATGAGACAGTTCTGATTTGCTATTTTCCATGACTGCTTTATGTTTTTTTTCTAGTACCAGAAACTGTTTTCTTAAATGTTCAACTCTTGATCTTCTTTAGCAGAAATAGTCTTGAATTAGGTTTCGTCATTCTTCTGCTCATTCCTGTTGGTGTAAGCCAATGTTTCACAAAAGTGACTGTATTTGTCTCTATTCAGATTGCTATGAACCTATGAACCTTATTCTCTGCCAAGTGTTTGTTTTAAGGAGATTTAAAAAAAAAATAAATAATAAAAAAAAATCTCTGAACTTTTGACTTATGTTATATTCCACATAGGAAGTGATATTTATAAGGGTAATGAAAATTTTGCACTGTACTTGGATTACATTAAAGAAGATGGCAGATTTAACTGGATATCAGTATGTTCTGCTACTTTCTGCTGAGCACACAGGGGCAAATGTTCATTTTTCTTCACTCTGAATTTTCTTTGAAGCACATCTCTGCTATTGGAAATGTCAGTGGCTCTTTCAATAATTCTTCTCTTTTGGGCCAAAGTCCTTACATTTTGCACGTGGAACATTGACTAGCCAAGAAATACATACGTGGCCAAAATATACTCTTTTTTTTTTTTTTTTTTTTTTTTAGGAACCTTTAGAACTTTTCTCTCTCTGAATATGCATCTGGATTTTCTTTTCCTTTTCTTCCTATTCTTCCTGTTGTTTTGTTTTTAGGGTGGCGATGAGTTTATTCATTGCAATAGCATTCTAATGCAGTGACATAAATCCTCCACTAATAGGAAACAGAGATAACAAAGGACTTTGTATACATCCACTGCACAGCATATTAAGTGTAGCAAGAGTAACGAATGTTAGATAAGACAAATCAGAAAACCAAAGAGTGGTCAGTGGACTTCTATGTGGCTGAAACCAGGTATATATTTCAGTGACGAGGTGCTGAAGTAATAAACCTTTGCCATGTCACATGCTGTTCTTAGAGGGTGTTGAGTGCTGCAGATTGTATTGCTAGAATGCATGCTTCTTTCTTTATAGAATATCTGTGGTGGTTTTTTTTTGTTCTTTGTTTTTGGTTTTTGTATTCTTTAAATTTTACAAAAACAAATCCTCTTTTTTTCTTTTCTCCCCTTTTTTTCCTTGTTCATTAAATATCATTAGCTGTTAATCAAATGACATATGTACTGTTAAAACATAAGAGAAGTGGTAGAGGTAGAGGAAGGCAGATGGGCTGAGTGATGTTTTAATTCATTTTTCTGTGAAGTGGGAGTCTGGGAGTAAAGTGTATTGACATGGGCTTTATAAAAGCCAACTTCCTTCTAACAGGTTTCCCCAGGATATATAACCAACCTATCCTCCCCAGACAGTGAAATTTGAACCTCTTTGGACTGAATCTCATGAAATGTCTTGGTCACTGAACAACGTAATTTGAATCCATAAAGAAAAACAAATTCACATTGTCTTTCCAGCCATTATTTTTAGTTAAGCTACAAACCATTAATGGCTGTATAAAGAAGAGGTTTCCACATTTTTCTCCTCATACATGTGCTGTTTATTTGTTACACATGCAAGTAGGCAGCCAGAGTACTTGGTTCCTCCAAGGACATCGGAAAGGATTCAGAGGCTTTCACTGGGGCTTTGAGAAGGGGTCCTGTCTCTGCTGCATGCAGCCTCCTTGGGGGTAACTATTCCCAAAATGATTTTTCCCTTTGCTTAAGGAAAGACCAAGATTCTATCCTTGATCTCACAGGATGTGTCAGTGGGCTTGGCAGAAACTCATGGTCTTGGATGAATTCTGGCAGGTCACTTTCCCTCCTTATATTTCAGATTTCTCTTCTTTGACTTACTTACAAAGGTGCAACTATTTCAGAGATTGCTTTATATTTGTGTAGAGCATGTTGCACAGAGCTATGATTTTTCTTTGAGCCTCAAGTAAATTAATAGTGGCAGAAAAAATATACTATCAGATAGATATATAAGCATCTTGAGTGTATGAAGAGTATCCTTCCACCATCATTATACGTTTCTTTCACGCAGAAGGAATCTTGAAAATCTGTCCTTAAATGCCTGCAGACAAGATTTCATAGAGACAGGAGGAGGAAAAAGTATGCAAACCAATTTTCTGCTGTATTGACAATCTTATTTCTAAAATGGTATTTTTCCCTTCTCCCTCTCCTTTCCCATGACCCTCATGTTTCTTGTTGATTGTTTCCTCTGCTGGGATAGTAATACGTAATAGTGGCAGCCCAGGATTTATTTACAATATTCAGCTAAAATTTAGCTTCCTATCTTTCTGTAAGACACTGCTGTGCATTTTTAATCACTGGCATCACTATTTCCACTTGCAGTAATTAACCCAATATTTTTATTTCCTTGCTTGTTTTCCTTCTATGTGATTGTCTTTCTTCACCTTCCTTTTTACCTGAAATTGAAGGTTGGTCAAACAGCGCATTTAAAGATGTTTAACTTGCATTCCTGCAAAGTCCCAGCTGAACTTCTAAGTTAAACTATAAGTTAAATACTTTCGTGGAGTAGACCATATTACAACTATAGCAAATGAAAATCTGTCCCTATTTTCTTTGTGTGTCCTGCTTGAATTCTTGTTTTATTTCAACCTTTTAACCTTGTCTTGCTGAAAATACAGTGACCAGTCTTATGGTGGAATCTTGTGAGTCCCATTGATTGTAACACGAGGGAGCACAGGTGTAAAAATCTACAATGGCTGGACAAACTCTGAAAATGTATAATCAGTTTGGAAGGACATAAAAGGAAGGTGGAAGTTTTATTAATTAAGGCTACAGTTTGTTACTCTCGTGTTGCTAATGGCTCTTGAAAGTTGTTAAAAAGTCAAGTTGTAAAACTTCATGAAACAAGAGATAGGCATGCCATTGCAGCTTTTTAACACACTTACGAGGGAAAAAAACTTAGAACCACTTCCCTATGGAGACTGGTGTTTTTAAAAAATGCCCATGATCTTTTGTACTTTCCACCTGCTCTGATATCTAATGGAGAATTGACACCATTATATGCGCCCTTATGCAGATCAAGTAAACTATGAAAATTATTTGTAAATTGGAGTTGGAACTTCATGTGTTTAGACCTTTTTTCAACTCAATAGATCAAGGCAGATTCCTTCAGAGAGAGCTTCAGAGAATCAAAGCTCCCTCCTTGCTCTCTTTAACTTTTTACTTTTCCTCTCTCATTTAAAACATAAAAAGCTTATAGAGTCTGGTCCCCAAATTCAGTACTTCAAACCAGATGCCTGCAGTAGACTATATGACTTCCTGCGGACTACTTCATCTGTGTAAGGACAAATTCATATCTTCTTGGGATTCAAGTTTGTTGACAGAAAACAAAAAACTAGTGCAAGCCATATTCCTGCCTTTAGATAACCTAGAAATCTTAAAATGGACCTGCTGAACCCTCTCTTAATTGCTTATGTGTTGTCTGAGTCAGAAAGGATGATAGAACTATCAGTTTTTGAAAGAATGCACTTGCTTTTCCTCCTACTGTAATCTTTGCAGGCCTCCTTTAACTTAATGGCAATCCTGATTTTGAGTCTGTGGTTTTTGCTTCCATGGAAAATATTTTTGACCTTCTACTGACCTGCCTTGTTTAATATTCAGACAATTGTTACGTATCACTTTCCTGTGTATTCCTTGCCTGTTTAGTTGCTCCAGAAGATGATGCTTAGATTGTTTGTAATCCTAACTACCACAGAAGATTTGGCTTTGGCTTGAGTCATTAATGTGGCTGAGTGACTCAACAGCAATGATAAAGTATTTATGTTGGATCTCCCAACAGAGTGAAGCAGAATGAAGGCAACCTGAAGGGAAGTTCTTAATGAGAATATTGCTCTGACACTGTTTGAAACACATATTGGGAACATAAAATCTTTCAGCCAAAAGCACTGTTTAGAAACTAATTTAAAAAGAACAACATTTGTATGAACACTTTTAAAAGTAAAAGCTTTTTTTTACTGTAAAACCCTTTTGCATTGGTATTGTAATAAACTGAAATGATGTACTATGTTGTCCCTGCCATTCTGCACAGAAGTTCAGAAGCTGTCTGTGGTCCTGTCTTGAGGAGGTTATAATCTAAATCAAAAGAAGAGATCAAAGTCAGAAGGAAAAATAGAGAAGTAGAGTGATACACATACAGTTACACAACCAATTAGTAGTTGAGCTCATATTAATCTAAAAGATCCTGTTGCCAGAAATGTGTGGTTTTTTTCAGTAAGAAAAAACAAGGAAGATCACCTAAAAGCCGGGCTTTGAAAAACTACATGTTATCACTTTAGTGGGAAGACACAGGGAAAAAAATATGACGTCTTAATAAATTCACCAACAGAAAAGATGTAAGAACATTGTCTCTCATGTCATGAAATGGAATCAGAAATATCCCGTCCCTTGTCACAGTATGGTATTCTGACATACAGACCCATGATAATTAAGTGCTTTTTAGCTTGACATATAACAGAAGAGATGGGATTTTCAGAATATTTTAATACTTTCAGTATTCCAGAATGATAATGTATTTTATTTTTTTTGTCTTCATCTGACATCAACAGTTATTTTATGCCTTTTCTCCTTTTTTTTTTTTCCTCTCAGTACATAGACAAGCTTGTTTAAATGCTTGCTTATTTCTGATTAGAAGGCTTTTCTTCCCAAGGCTATTGACATAGTTTCCTTTGTTCAGTTAAATCTAGCCAACTACGAATGTCTCCCAAGTAATAATATCATTCCCTCAGAAAAAAAACAGTTCAAACAAATTACTCTATATTCACTATAGGCATACACACACACAATACTGTTATTAATTAATGTAATTGATAGGGCTTATTTTAATTAGAGCAATACAAGAGCTATAAATAACCTTGCTGGATATTTTAAATATCATATTTTAACAACTGAACAGATAAAGTCAGCCACTTTAAACAGAATTTTTGCAGGATATAAACAATCTATGGGATGATGCACAGCACAAAAATGATCTTTTAACAAATGCATCGTATAATTTCACAGAAGAATTCCTACCCCAATTTTGGAAGCATACTGTAGTTCATGCTTGTACCTGGACTGTCTGTCATCTCAATTGATACCCACAAATTCATACTAGCTAAAAGAATCACCTTTGCCTTATTAGAGAGCTGGAGAAAGAAATGGAGAGAAAATATTAAACATAAGATCTGCACAGTGCTCTTTGTGAACAGCTTGTAAATATAAGTGACACATGGTCTGACTGAACTTACAAGTATTTATTCACGTGACTATTTTTTGCCTCTATGAAAAGACCCGTTCTGATTGCTTCTATAAATAGGGCTTCTAGGACATTTGGTTTGCATTGGCTTAGTGTGTAAGGCAGAGGGATGTTAGACAGCATATAATGTTATCAGAAAATAAATGCAAATGTATTCAAATTGCAGATATTTTATTGTCTTCACTTCCTTTCTATCCTCATGTGTCACTTGCTTCAAAGTTTATAAATCCAGCAAGTTAATGTATCATGGTAGTCACACTCCTGTCTGTGCAGGTATGTGGTTTTGTTTGTTTGTTTGTTTGTTTCCTGTTCAGAGGTTTTTGGTGAAATGTTGTATTCAATATATTTATAAATGATTAAATCTTTTTAATTTTGATTACCAAACTCAACCATTAAATGATCAAACAAAATCCCTAGTTACCTGTTTTCTTTTTTTTTTAAATTTTATTTTACTTTTTTTACCATCACACTTGTCTGGGGATTCACATACTTCTAGTGTTGTCATCTAATGTTAGATATCTAGTCTGAGTTAATCATCCAGTTTTCTAATTGTTAGACAGAAAAAGAAAGAGAGGAGGAAACAGGAGCCTACTGAAGAAGACTGAAATAAATGACCAAGGACAAACTGATGTCAGTGTGGACTAATGTGTTAGGTTCTTGTGTCACTGTTCTTCATTTCAGAAAACACCTGAAAATAATGAGTTTACTTCTTCCTCACTCAGTAAAATATTTCTCTCCCAAATATTCACTTATTCTTAAGGTTTTCTTTTTCTCAAATTGAAGCCTAAAATACACTGCCTTAATTTTCTTATTATTTCTTCAGCCTGCAGAAGGTGATGGATTTTCTAGCAATGCAGAACTTGTGACTATTATATTCAATACTGGAACACTAATGGATGAACTTCTTTGTGTGTGCTTTATCTTAGGAGTTGTAAATCATTAATGATTTCTTTTATGTTATTCAGTTTCTGGAATGTCATGCATTGATTTGACATGATCTACAGACAGGGCATCTGATAGGCAGTGAGAAGTCTGGGATAGCCCACTTTGTGTCTTGTGATTTGGATCAGGCACTGGACTTCTGAATGTAGCCATACCATATCTGTATGACTGTTTGAGTATGGAACATGTAAAAGTAGATAAAGTACAAAAGGGAAAACATATTTCAACAGACTCTGGGGTATTTTCTTTGTTATGAAATCTACAACTATTGGTGAATCTTTTTGTAGATAATCTGGCATTGCTCTACTAAGTTTAATGATAGAAGAGATTACAATAGTTGAGACATTCCCAAATTTAGAGTAAAGAAAGTGTAGTATAGGAAGGAGGTATAATATGGAATGTATTCAATACACCAGTTTTGCACCTAAACTGACATCTAGGTGGGAATTAAGAGACTAAATTTATGATATTAATTAAGGAAAATCCATCCTAGCTCGTAAACAGAAATTTTCACAGATGAAAGCTGTACAACTGGGTGTGCTTAGCAGTGTCTTTGGACTGGGTTAGCTAAGAAGGTGGCATATTAGCAGGCAGAACAAAAGCGTTTCTTTGCCTAAATCCTTTGGTGATACTAGTATGCATGGTCAGGCCTTACCAACATGCTCTGAAGGGTCTGTGATAGCCAGAAAAAGAGAGAAAAAAGAAAAAAAAAAAAAAAAAGGCAGAAGGCTAATGCCTGAAAAATTCCCCTAAGAAGCTGAACACTTGCACTCTCCTCAGCTCTGCCCTGGGGCTGCAGTACCCCAAGTAAGAGTCTTGCAAAGCTGAGAATCACATTTCTAGGATTGTCCCCTCTCCTGCTTGGTCGCAATATCCTGAGCAGAGGCCACTGGTCTGTACTTCTAGGCCGTTTCTCACCATGAGCTTTAATTCAACAATTTTTTGAATTTTTGCTTGCAGCCAACTTGTAAATTTGCTAATTTTTGAGACTGCACTTCTGATAGTTAGTTTGCTCGGAGACTTAAGAATTAATTCCTAATGCTTTAATCATATTTTATTCCAGTGGATCTCTGTTAATTTTAGTGCAGTCAAGACTGGAAATTTGGAGCAATGTAGTGGAAAATGAGGTCAACAGACTACTGACCAGTTACAATAAAACCCAGGGTTGCGTAAAGAGCTGTAATTCTCAGGATGATGATATTCCCAAAGAAGGAATAGATTTGATAACTTCTGTACCACAAATCAGAAAGACAGATATCTTTAAACTGCAGTGTCTTTAGCTGTTAATATTTAGTCTTTAGCATATAATACTGCCAAAAATATGTAAAAACAAGCTGAAAAAAAATTATTCTACTCTCTATAGGTAACTGATGCAAAAAAATCCTGCTTCTTGAAAGTCTCATTGCTAGTAAACCCCCAGATAATCCAGCATTGAATACTAAATAAAAGGCAAGGAAAAGAAACAGCTATGAAGAATTAGTTAGGAGTAGTTTAAGGAAAGTAAAAGTTTTTAGAATTGCTGCTTTTTGTTTGTTTGTTTGTTTGTTTGTTTAACTGATGAACAGTTGAGGTATATAGTAAAATGCCATGAAGGTGAAGCTATATAGATACAGTAGTGAAAGCCCAAAACACCAACTAAAAGATTTAACCTGTTAAAAATATTTTTCATTCAAGCTAAGGGTTCAAAAGGTTTCAAAAGAATGGCTAGTATTCTTCCTTATGGGCCAATCTAGTGGAGTTAACATGCCTACTAAATAAATTCTGATTAAAAGCTATTCAGAACTCTCTCTATTTACTCTATCATAATCACATGATTCTCTCTTGTGGAGATTTCCTTTCTACTGCAATAGAATTCATGACATTATATGTTTAATGGAGCTGAAATGGATTGTGCATTAAGCAGCATTACTTTATATGACATGTAAACACTAAAGCATGTGTACCTATAAAATGGAGTGATTTAAATATATTATGCACTAATCTTAAACGGTTAGTAGGAACATGAGTTAGAATAGCACTTTGAACATAAAAATGCCTTTCACTTGTATTTTTTTTAACATGCATTAGCTGAACTTGATAGTGATTCTGAAAAACAGGTAAGTGTAGTTATAAACATACAACAGATGGTTAAACTGACATAAATGGAGGGTGAGAGATTTGTTCAAGGTCAGAGAGCAAATGCCCAGGAGTTCTGACTTATAGTTCCCTGTTCTGATCATGAAACAAATCTCCTTTGTTCTAGATATCTGTATACTCTGCTTTAAATGAATAGTTGTATTTTGTTACTTATGCTCCCAAAATATGAGTACAATTTAGTAGTCAACTTTTAGTACAGTCAACTTTTAGTACAAGTAATAGTTTGCTACAGACCTAAGTGGCTGACCATGGTTGACTTCTATTCCATACTATCCTCTGCCTCTTATCCTATACCTGCAGCATGCCTATTTTAGCCTTCTAGGAATCTAAATACCCTTCATTTTTGGATTTCTGACAGAGAACTTCCTTCCTTGAACTTGCTCTTTTGGTGCTGAACCTGCGAGTGATCCATGCAGCACTTTAGCAGAGTATGTTACTCTTCTTGACTCTTTTATTCTTTTACCTGAAGCAACCATTTATATTCCTTTTACACTTTGTTGATGTTCAGCATATCCAAATGAATTAATAGCTTGCTCCCATTGGAGGCTAAAAATAACTGTCTAAAACTGATAGAGTTGTATTTATGAGACTTCATAACTCAGAGCTGAATATAAACATATAGCTTTTATTTAATTAACTATTTATATATATAAATATATATATATATAACTTTTATTTAAATATATATATATGGACAAGCAAGAGGGGGGATTCGCATAATTTTTCCTACTTTTGGCCAAATACTAGATGGTCATCCTGCTGAATAAATATGGCAGATCTAGTTTAAACACAGAGTGAGTGACTGTAGAAGGTTTATTTATTTAAATGGCTTCCCGTTCAGATGAAGTCTAAACAGAAAAGTATAAAAGTTATCTCTTAAATCCAAACCAGAGTTTTGGCTGAGCTTATTAAGTCTTAAGAGTCTGGACTTAAAACAAACAAACAAAAAATCTCTTTTTGCATATGAAATACACTTGAAATAACTTCCTGCAGCTATCTCATTTTAATTTCAAAGGCTCTTTTGTACATTACCAAATGCAACCCCAAGACAACTCAGTCAAGTATATTACAAATTATTACCTCCATTTTACATATGTAACTCAGAGAGTTTATGTGACATGTCTTAAGTCAAAAGCAAAATACCATCAGAATAGGATTTAGAGTTGAGTGGACTCTAATCCACCAGGCTATGTTCAGCCCACTAAACATGACTTTTATTGTCCACCCAAATACCAGCTGGTGATCACTTGAAGATTGATGGTAGCATGCAGCTCTGGAATGTGCTCCTAAATTCACTCTTTGTGTCAGTCTTCATGGTGCAAAAAAAAAAGAGTGAAATATGGTTATGTTCTGTGTGTTTAAACAGGAAGCATACTACCTACTGAACACATCTCTCTGCAGGGTTTGGGCGCAGAACTCTTTTACTCCCACACAGCCACCAGTAGGGACTGCCACGTCTTGTAAAAGTCACCTAACAGTTATAGACCCACCTCCAGCTTCCAAATCCATACAGACATATGTATACATAAGCATAAATAAAATAATATTAATTGCATGTTTGGAAGCATTTTGTTTTTAAAGATAACATTAAGAAAAAAATAATAAGTCCTGATTAATTTACAATTGAAAATACTCATAAACAATCTGAAGGTCTTCAGCAACACAATGGACATTGATGATAAAATTAATAACTTCCAGTTGTGTCCAGCCTCTGAGAGACATGACCAAGTCCTGTGTCCAGTGAAGCAGGTTGTGGCATCATAGTCATTTTGAAAAAAGAAATCTTAATGTGCAATCTCATATAACTACCTGGATCTTCCTCTGATGCTAGTAGATGGATATTAATATACAAATATATATATACATATTTCAAGGCGGGGAAAAAAAAAAAAGGAAAATATTTAAGGATAGGCTTGATCTTTGCACTTTTCACAAACTAAACTTTTCTTGACTTCAGGAAACATCTCGAACACCCACATCCAGCTTGCTTCCTGTCAATATAGAATGGTGGGTGGCCTCTTGGCTGCAAAATCAAGTCTAATCAAACAGCCCAAATTAGACAACAAAAGATATTTTAACTATGCAGAACACAGTAGAAAATATAATGAAGAATATCATGCAGAAATTTTCTACTATTCTAATATTTCTGTTCAAGAGATCGAAATATCAAGAGGAGATTGGGATAAATACGGCTGTGAAAAAAGACTGTGGAATTGAGTGTGGCTTTGTCTTGGTAAAGTTTGTTGTCTTTAGTATAATGATCATTCTGGCATAATGTTGGAATTGGGGTTCATTGAAGGTTCACTGGTGGGGGAATGCCATTTGTTGACCTCCAGCTTCTTTGTTTTCTCACATAGTGGAGGGAGAATATGTGCTTCTTTCATCCTTCTCAGATGTAAAGTGTAGCTTGATAACTTTCTTAACTTAGTATATAGAGGCAATTGTCTGACACAGACACCAGATAAATACACACCATCTACTGACATACCAGTGTTTATAGTAAATAAGAAAACACTAAATTAGGAAGCAGTAATTTACATAGTTGTATGTGATATCCACCATTCCACATATCTGTTTCTGTATTTTTGCTATAGACAACTTTAGCTTCTTTTACAAAGCATCCCTCTATATTCAGAATTGTTAAAGACTAAAATACCACCCTTTAATTCACTAGTCCATTGAAATTAATATATTAATGAAATTGTGAAATGATGAAATCATGAAAACGTGAAATACTGTCCACCAAATCTTCTTCAGCTCATGCCTGAGTAAATTTTACATTATTTTATTGAAGAGTGAAAAAAAGCAAAGTACTTGAGATTTAGCTGGATCTGATGTTTGCCTGATAGCTAATCCTAATTTGATTAAAATTATTATAAAACTAATGAAACTGTAACCAAGCCTGCATAAAATAAGCTCTTTTTTTTTCTTTTTTCTTTTTTTCTTTTTTTTTTTTTAATTTTTAGAGTAAGGGCAAGGGGTGACTGCTGAAGAAAAGAGCAGTATATTTTAAGGAGATTTGTGGCAAGGTAAAGTGGCATGGATAAAAACACAGCTAAAATTGGTTGGATCAATAAAGACAGGGATTACTGCAGCATGGGCAGTAATGCCAATCCTAGATATGGAGAGATTGTCTGAATCTCTGGAGAGGTTGCTCTTTGGAGGAGAAAAATGTATATAATGAAAAAACTTCATCTATCTCACAGTGAAGGGGATTCATACTGTATTAGAACCCATAATTAAATATTTCAGTGATTTAGCTGTTCTTTCTCAACAAATTTTCCTTAGCTCTGGCCGCGAGAGTAATTCTGCAGCTTAGCAGCAATATACTCATAAAGAAAAGGAAAGACTGTGCATGTGAGTTGAAGTGGAAAATTTTCTCAGTCTGAAAAGAGGTTAACAGACCACTATCATCACTTAAGGTATTGGATATTTTGTAATATTTGATAATTCTCCATTCCAACTCTCTGTACATAGAGCTCACATGTCAATGAAAATGTATTAACACCTCAAAATTGTACATATGGGGAGTAGCTGCCATTGTCAATTCTGTAAAGGACAAAACATGTCTTCATTATACACAAGATACCTTAGTAAAACTGCAAAGTACAGTATTAAAGTGAAGCAAAAATATAAACTTGCAAGAAAAGACAGTTCAACCAGTAAAATGTCCTACCTGTCATTCAACCTCACATACACTCTCCCTGCTCCTCTATTCAAAAATATCCCAGCTGACATCAGCTATCTTGAGTTTACGGAGAGTAAATAAGCACTCAAACCTACGCCTAAAAAAGTTTGCTTTTTTCACAAAACCAGCAGCCCGAATGAGATGCAAAACTAGTAAGTCCATTCAGACCTCATTCTCCTCCCAGAGTTCAACCTACTGGCAGTAAAAGGGATGAAGATGAATGAATTGGGAGAACAGCTCACATGCATCTCATGTTGCTGCCAGTTCTGAGTTGGAGAATAGCTTAAGTTTTTAACTCATTTTTTTTCAGAGAGACAATTGCAATAATTCATTTTCTTCATTTTCCCACATCTTTTTTAAATATGGATCAAAGAGTTTCGGTGTCTGCATGCAGCAAGGGCTTCAGCTGGCCAGTTAGTGTGATGGCTACTTGGAACATTTCTCTATGTGAATGAGCATCACAGGGGGAAGTGCAGCCATTCCTCCAATGATGTGATTGCTGGTCCAATAGAGAAAAAAAAAAAAAAAAAAGAGAGAGAGCAAGAAAACACAAGAGGTTACAATGAAAAGATATACTGCTCCCAGTAGAAGTAAAATAATGTGGAATTTGTCTGACTTCCCCATGGATGTGTTGTTTTTATTTCCTCAATTCATGTCAAAAATAATGTTATATTTGGCAGCCAACAGCTTCTCACTTCTGAATCTGGAAAACAAAAACATCTCAAGTGCCAGTGGCAAAACCGCTATGTGCACACAGGCTAGTGGGTGAGACTGGTTCAGCTAGTGGAGCCCTAGGCAATGTGGCAAAGCCTCTCCTCCGTTTCTTTCAAAAAGAAGTAAAGAAGGCATGACTATGTGCAGACTCTGGAGTATGCAGCTCTTGGACAGCGGTTAACTTTGTACATGAGACATGGAGAAAACTGGCTTCCATCTCACATGCCTAACTCAGCTGCAGTAATCTTAAAAACAGTTTGTTTGTTTATACAGATCTCCACGCTTGTCAAAATTGTCTCTTTGGTTTGGAGACCAAAAATGAGAATAAGTCCTGGACAGATTAATAGTAGGCAGAAATGGATGAGGTAATACTTGAAAAGTTAGATAACTTCTTCTGGAAAGTTCTATATTGTGGCAGTATTAGTGACATCTTCTCTCTTGCTTTCTCTTTCTCACACACACAAATTACAATTATATTGAGGGATGAAGTTGATGACCAATAAAATTATAACTGTACTCAACTTATTAAAAAATAAGAAGGCCACTTTTCAGCATTTTTGTTGAAATATCTATAGAGATTTCAGAGGGGTTATTCCAGGTTTACTGCAAGGTAAATGGAGGAATAATCTGAAAATTATGCCTAGAAGTGTCTATAGCCAAATAAGACTGTGTGGCCGAAAGGTGTGGGTGGTCTTGCATAATTCTTAGTGAAGGAATCTCAATACTGGAATCTTTGGAAGGTCTTGGAATGGCTATGCAACTGCAGTTTGGAAAATGTTGACATATTTTTCCTCTTTGTTTCAGAGTACAGCTTCTATGGTGGAATGTGGTGTGATTTCATCATGACAATATCTCTGTAAATCAAAAAAAAAAAATGAGTATTTTAATAGTGTCTGTTCTTCATAATGCAAAGCTGCAATAAAACTGCACTTAACCTGATGGAGTATGCTAGGTCGAATGTGCCACACTGCCATGCTACTACAGTTTACCACACACAAATGACTTTCTCTCATTGTATCTTTGCTTAGAGAGCACATTCCTCCTGCACAAAACTGGCAGCTGCCCACACCTCAGAGGGTCTGCCTGTGCTTCTTCATTCTTCAAAGCAGTAAATCGAAGGTGAAAAAATTCTGATAGTTGTTGAAGCACTATTAAGAAAAACAATAAAACTCTGTTAGGAGTGTCTTTTAGAACAGCATTCGAAGATCCCCAACAAAAGCTGGTTAATAATCCATTGTGATTTTTTTTTTAATCCTACAAATTACTGGGATTTTAGGACTTCTGTGTGTCTTGTTAATTGTAAAAGAGGAATCATATACTGACATACGTGAATGCTCTGCTTAAGGTTAACTATTAACTGGTATGTCTTTTCCTTTCAACACATGGTCTGCCTTCACAAAGAGCTATTGAGCATTTTACTGCTCCTAATGTGTATGTAAAGCTGTCCAAGGTGACAGATTGCTCTTCAAACGTGATATAGCTACCTCTAGGTCTGATTCTTCAAAGATTTCACCTTGGCACTTTTATTTCTATTTATAAAAGACTTCCCTATCTTGAACCAGTAATATGTATATTCCATTTTCAGCTCATTTAGCAAATATACCAACAAGTATTCAAGGTGTATAGTGAAACCAGATCACATTTAGATACTGTTGACATTTTCATGTTATTTACCCTCATTCCAAATACAGCAATTAAGTTTCCTTCTAGCAAATGACACGTTTTAGCTCTGGGCGATGAGGGCTTCTGTTTCAGCCTGTACTGTATGAACTCCCTTCCTCCCTATCCTCTAGGTGATCTTGTTAATTAGTTAGCCTGTGATTTTATGAGCACTTGTAAATCTATTTTCTCCCCTCACATTAACTTTTTTTTTTTTTTAGAAAAAAATGTAATTAAAACCCTTTCAGACAGATTCACAAGCTAACAGTTCTTCTAAGCCTATTGGCTCTTCATAGAAAAGGACAAATTTCATTCTAACAACATTAGAAAAAAAAAAAAGTCAAGATTTCTCATGCATGAAGAAAAGATAAAGAGATAAAGAAAAGGTCAAAGGTCCACCTGAGCTTTTTGGGCCCTGAGTGGTTAAGACACACAAGGGACTGACAAGTAGCACATCTGGCTGCTTATGGCTCTTTGGCCAAATTACTATGTACCCATTTATAATCAGCTTCACTTGGGAGCTGGCTGAGAGTTGGTTCATAGTTTGAAAACTGCAGGAACAGTAGCAAAAATACTTTAACAGCTCTCTTACCTCACCACCTTAAGTAGAAGGAATCAATACCTTTTTTTTTTTTTTTTTTTTAAGGAAGAGGAATATCGACGGAGCAAAGGTGACATGTTCTGAAGATTTTGAAAGGAAATATGCAGACTCACCTTGTTCTCTTTGCAAATATAAACAGTTACAATGTATCTCTCATAGTTGAAAAGCAATAATATAAATGAGGAATATAAATAAGGTACTTTTCCACAGTTGCTACGTGAACTGTAAAAATAATACGTCTCTTCTAAGTCTTTACATTTAAAGAATGAGAAATAAGGCCAAGAAAACAATAGTTAAAATGATTAGATTTTTATGAAATCTGATATCTTTTAACCAGATCTTTTCCAGTCATTTATTTTAGTAAGGTACAAAACAGATAAGTTACTCACTAAACAGTACAAATGAAAATATTGAAAATAAAATAAGAGCTTTTCTTGTGGCTTTAATCTTTTTAAAACAATCTTCTTGTAACTTTACAAATACTTCTGATTTCACTTGCATTTTTAAAATACTTAGCAATTCCTTTCAGTGCTAGCAATAAAATTGTCCTATTTCCATTAGTTATTATAAGCAAAACCATCATTCTACTTAAATATTGAGAGAGAGAAAGAGAGAGAGAGAGAGAGAGAGAGAGAGAGAGAGAGAGAGGATTTGTTTTATTTCTGTTCCTAGAAGCTGAGATTTTACATTGCAATTTCACATTTGGCATGGGCTGGCATATTTGTTGGCACAAGCTGACAGTTTAATGAGGCTTAAGAGACTCTTACAGTTTCATTAACAAGGGGCTAATATTGTCAAGCCTACTGCGGGATGCACACAAGGCCAGTTAATGGTGAATCCCATAGCTTGTGAGAGTATTTTTGCTGACTTCCAAGTCACTAAGGCTACATAAAATCTGTGCCAATTTGGGCAGCAGAGGTTCCCTGTGGAGAACCTCTTTCCAGAAAGCTAGTTTTCTCCCCTCCACTGTCGTTATGTGCATAAAACTTTATTTGTTCTTTTTTTTTTTTTTTTTTTTGATCTCCAAATCTGTGCTTCTGCTCTGAGCTTCCCCATAAACAAACCTTCTGAAGCTGAATCCTTATGGCAGGAGGAAAGAGGAGGAAAACATATTATTTCTTGTACTTTACCACAGGGGATCCTAAATTAAAAGCTTGACAGATCATCCTAGATTTGCTCAAAGAAGCCCTGCCAGGCTGGAAACCCAAGGACGATTTAGTGCAGAGATGTCTGCGTGCACTCATATGACATATCACAGTTTATCCACATCTTATCTGTAGATAAGTTCAGTGCATTGAACTTGGGCTGGGGATGCTTGCACCCCATAATTGTAGCTTACCAAACTCTGCAATGTAAAGATATCTGCAGATTATACTGAAGTTTTTACTAACAAGTGGCTAGGTGGGTTTGCAAATAGGGTGTAATATTTTTTTTTCTTTTCTTTTTAGGAAGTTACCACTAATTATTGCAGTAGTTTCAGTATTTATGTATCAAGCATCCATATTAGCATAATATTTATACTGAGAAAGTCACTTACATTAAGGTTTCATCTTACATATTGGGGATTATTATATCCCTTATATTGAGAAAGTCAGGTTGTGTTTTCAAACATCAGTGAATGTAAAATAAGGAAGTGTCATCATGTCAAGTGATGAAATAAGATATTCAGAGAACTACCTGATGAGTGGATGTAGCTCATACATACATGCACCAGTGGCTTGGACAGTTCGGGTATAACAGACTGTGTCTGTCAGCAGGGGAGATATCTCCACATTCTTCAATTTCCAGATTATGATAACGGTAGTTTGCTTTGTTCTGGCCAAAAGAATTTTTTTTATTTATTTATTTTTTTAGCATTACAAAGGCTTTTGTGATGTTAAGAATAGATATTATACAAATATATTTTTTCTTCTCCTGTGAGAGCACAATATTTTCTCCATAATACTTGTATTAACTTTTATGTGGTGGATTATAAAGATAATTAAAGAGTAAGTGTTAAATTAATTTTCAGTAAGCTCTACATGGTGTTCACAGAAAACTCCTAGTCACTGGGATCCCCAAAACATGCAGGTCAATAATAATAATAGTTGTGGCAAGAGAGTTCTTTGAAGTTTTTGTTTTTCATTAAAAGGGAAGAGAGCTGTTTGACCTGACAGATTTCTAGCACTAGAAATTAAATTGGTATTGCCTTTATCACTCTAAGAAAGCCAAAACTAAGTTCACCGACCTATAAAGAATGCTGGACAAAGGTTATTCTTGTATTATTAGTGATAACAATTATTTGCATATGGAATATATTCTAGTCTTTATTTTGATTACCCAAGAAAAATAAACATATTCATGGAGAGCTGTCCACGACATTATTCTCCACACAGGCTTTACTGCCTTGAAAGTTTGGTTAAATTCTGAAAGCATGGAATAAAATGTGCTTTAAAAATCAGTAAATATTTGCCTTACTTTTTCCAAAACTTTTAGAGATGAAAGAGAATGTGGAAGACCTTACAGCATCTTTCCACACACTGATCTTTTTAAGTAACAGCATCCAGCTAGTGAATCTTTAAGAAAATTAATTTTTCCTGATTTTGTGATAAATTTTGTTAAGTGAAAAGAAAATTTGATCAATTATAAATTCTCTCCCCACTCGCTTGAGTGCCCCTGTTAAGCTAATAGACTGCGTGCTTCAGCCCTGAAACAAATAAAGGTAATAAATCTATATAAGAGTCCTTGTTTTAGGGCAGTGTTCTTCTGTATTCAAGGGCTTTCCTTCCCTCATATGAATGTCACTGAGTTTCTGTAGGCTAGTGGCATGTGATAAGGTCCTGATTCTCCTAATCAGCAGCTTGATGGAGACGGATTACCCTTCAGGTGCCTTAGGAAGAAAAAATACCATTGCAAAGGTTAAAAATCCAGGAAAATAATGTATTTCTATGACTAATGGTTATGGAAATCAAAGATATGTAGTTATTTTTGTCTCTTCCTTAAAAATAATCATTAGCATCTCTATAATCTTTTATGTCCATCATGGTTTATTTATTATCATGTTTATTCTAAAAACACTGAAGCTATAAGGAGGGATATTATATAATGCAAAATCAATAAGCTCACCTTTACCCAATCTTGTGCGGGAAACTGCTGCCTCTCCCAATTTATCTGTGCTTTTCTAGCATATCAAATATACAGTTATGAGATGGTTCAGTTTCATCTTACAGCTGCAAAATATTACAGTAAAGTTAATAAGGCCACCAGGAAAGGGGATGAGCACTAGCTTCTCAGGCTTGTTATGAAAGGTCAATCTGAGAATTTCAACGAGAGCAAAGGGACTGAATTTTAATGGCACTGTGCTGATGAGTCTCCCAGATGTCTTTGCAACTCCCAGCTGAAAGCTTACAGGGAGAATTTTTAAATGAAGTAAAGCAATTGATTTTTCAAGGACTGAAGAAAGACTTCTGAAAATGATGTGGACAATTTTCATATATATTCAAGGAGTACTGTTTCAGTTTAAGCTCTTAAGCACAGCTTGTATGTGTAAATTTTCTTGAGAAAAATGATATAGAAATATTATTTGTTGATCTTTTTAATATTAACATTAATAAAGGCATATAGAAAACACTTTGCTCCTGAAAGCTGTCACATGCCTAAGTTAATCAAAATGTCATATCTTTCATTAATCAGAGGTATTTTTCATCTTTCTATTAAGCTGTTTGAAAATCAATATAAAAAAAATAAGTGGTTGTGTATCATATTTATCAATGCAAATCAAGTTATGTCAAGCGTTCTTTGAATCAATAGATCTGTAGTAGACAGAAATCTAAGTCCCAAAATATTAGGTGACTATCTTGGCTAAGATATCTACCATTTTCTATAGAAGAATATTGAGCAAAGACCTTGCTTTTAGCAGAAAAACAGGCTTTAGCAACAGTGACAAGCCATATTGTCCCAGACACCCAATTTGGAAAAGAAATATGGACTCAGTTCTTATATCTGTGACTTTAAGAGGGCTTCATTTTCATATTTACTCTGTATTTTCAACCCTGTTTGAATCACAGGAAACACAATCCAATAATAATGCTCATGAGTTAAGAAAACTATTTTGTTAAATACTTGAATATGGAGAAATTGATTATTAAAGTTTTGTTTTGTTTTGTTTTGTTTTTCCATTCTCAAATCTTAAGAAATATCCCTTCTGTTATTACTGAAAGGAAAAATAATCTGTTTTGAGGCCAAAATATATTGGCCAAGCAAAGACAGGAAGGCTGATCTTTCTCAAGGGCAGCAAGTAATACTTAGATTAAAAATGTTTGTGCTATTCCTGTAACAGGCCTGATCCTGCACTACTGAGATCAAAGGATGTTTTTCAGTTCATTTCATTGAATAAAGTTTTAAGTGTGAAAAAAAAACAAAAACAAACAGTTATAGACTTCTGATTGTTTGTTCCAAATCCCATAAACAGATAACTGAATAAATAGACACGCAATAAGGCAATAAGGCTTGATTGAACACATTTTCTATTACCTTTTTTTTTTTTTTTTTTTTAATAAGCCATGTATAGTCATGAAGGACTGAAAAAAATTTACTTTGGAAACAATAAAATCCTATTGTTGGTGAAGCCCCCTGTCAAGAAAAGCAAGTGAACTGTTCTTATCTAATTTGTATTGATCTTGTGGATTTTGTGCTGTCATAAACTTCAAAATATATTGAACATATTGACTAATTTAATTTCCTTAAAAGCCAAAGCTGTAAATAATCACATCCATTAAAATAACAATTCATTACATGACTGAATAAAAGCAATGCCAGATTTTTATGGGCTATGTATAGTTACTTAGGGTATAAAAAGTTTGCATTCAAACTGGGAAACAAAAGGTTGTTTCAACTCAGCTATTGCAAGTGTCTAATAGGGGTTCTTCATCTCTTATTGGTCCCAGTTATGTTTAAAGATTCATTTATTTAAAAAGAGAAGCAGTTTACTAATTTCTTGTATTTACTATTTCAGAGCTGCAAGAAACTAAGACCTCTGAATATCACAGAATATCACACAGTCCTCTGGATTACAGGATATTATTAATGGATGAAGATCAGGATCGGATCTATGTGGGCAGCAAAGATCATATTCTGTCTTTGAATATTAATAATATAAGCCAAGACCCTCTCAGTGTAAGTTTGGGATTTATTTTGAGAATCGAAGGTTACTTTACTGAATGCATTTCTTTTTAAGAGAAAAATATATATATATGTATTTCATTATTTTGCAGGTCCACACCTTACTGAACTGTTAGTACTTGTTTTATGTGTAATGCAAGATGAACAAACTATTAGCGTGACTGTGATTCAGACATTCAGTTTGAGCTGTTTACTTGTTTTGAAGTGACATACAGCATGGCTTGGCCTCATAGTGAGAATTCATATGAAAAAAAAAAAAAGTTATATAGATGATTCTCTTGAAGATTTAAGATAATTCAGAGATGCACTTTGAAAAAGAGATTATAAGGAAGAATATGATATGTGCTATCATTTTCAGACCAAAGGGGAAAAATAAAAGAAAAAGCAACAGGGACAGATCTGACTTTAACCTTTGACTATATTTATTTTTGTTTTGTACTCTGAATCCTAGTCTCTGATCTGTTTGTCAAGCTTTGTTATGGCTGCATCAGCCCTTGCCCTTCAGTTAGATAGCTGAGACACAACCAGCGTGGGTTTTTTTTGGACACTGTGACCCTCATCTCACTCGTTTTGTGGCTGCTCCTCTGAAGATACTGAGATGTCATTTTCCAAGGTCTCTCTATGTTCCAACTCCCCAGCTTGTAGCAGGCACCCTGTATATGAAAATAATCAAATTAGTGAATATTTAAACATTTTTAGATTCCTCTTTTTTTTTTTTTTTCCAGGGCCAATTGAAATCCAGATTCTCTGATTTTAAAATAAGTGGCCTGCAGAAATACTGTGCCCAGAAGCTCAACTATTAAGATGTTACCTGTGTGGACCTTGCATTGCCTAAATTTAGATTATTACACCTACACCAACACCTTAAAATGTATCCTATATGCCTTATTATACCAAATTCATCTGACCCTTTAATCTATGGGCTTTATTACTGTACCTCAGGCATGTCAAGGGGCAGGGAGATCCAGCGTGTGGCAGCGAAGTTCAATGCTTTACTTAAGAGTCAATGCTTTTAATGTGTCAACAGAGAGAGAGAGATCCCACTGGAGGGTGATTAAGAGTACTTAAATTAAGCTTTGCTCTGAATCACCCTCTGGACATGTCTGTCTACCTGAATTGATCGTGTGGGGAGTGTGGGCAGACTAACTCTCTAACTTACACATTTAAATGAAATGTTTCTTGTGTGACAGCATGAACACCTCCTTCCTCCTCCTAATGGTATGGGAATCATGATCTGTAATGGGGCTGCCTTCTTTGATCTGAAAGGGCTGGTGTGACCTTCTTGCTAATTGAGATCTCACAGTGATTCTGCTAACCTGGTCTGGAAGTAGTGGTGTCCCTGCACTGCACACCTTTACTTAACAGATTTTTTTCTAGCTCTCTGCAGAGTTAGCTAGGTACAACAACGTCTGTGGCAATACTTTCTGCAGTACAAAGCTGTGAGGTGTTTCAGCAGTCCATTTAGGCATGGAAAGCCCAAAATAAAATTAAACAAAATCAACAGTAATCAAATTACCCAAAGTTTTCTGGCAGCTATTGTAATCACCCAATATTATGCTCAGAATTACTTTCTGCAATTCCATGTGTTCTTTCTTTAGTTTATTTATTTTTATAACAGATCTACTTTGCTAATTTTGTGCTATATTCATATGAACCTACAACTCTCTGCATGTGTATGCATATATACATAAAGATCTTTTAACACTATTATTTATGTTATCTTGAGGCTAAATATGATCAATTTATGTCACTTATTAAATTTCCAGTAAGAGATTTCTAATTTTTTTCTATTTCAAAATCAAGATAAATCATAGTTTAAGTATAGTTCAGGTAAAGCTGTCTTTAGTGCAAGAAGTCTTGGAAATAAATGAAGAAATCAGCCTGAAATTTTAAGGTTTGAGCAGGTTTTATCATAGGACATTCAAACCTTAAAAATGAAAATTTGTTACAAGAGTTCTTCTTGCTATATTTTAGTCTTCAAGTTTCCAGTGTGAACAATTTCTAGGAGTTTGGTAAAGGTTAAAATAAATAAATAAAGGTGGATGGTAATTTATACAAAGATGAAAATCTCTCTCATTTGGAAGAAACAATATTACATAAATTGATTAACTTATATTCAAAATATATGATCATTTATATCAACCACAAGTGTTGTCCTTTATTTAATTTATTGCTCTCTAAGACAAAAATTGTTCTCATTTATCAATGAAAATCCTTTTGGGCCTTATAATAAAGGTATAAAATTTATAAAAATATTAACTTATTAGTGTAAGTTATACAATATAATGATATTTAAAAATAAATTATGTGATAAATTTGTTAGTGAAAAGATGTTTCTTTCCTCACAGATTTTCTGGCCAGCATCTGCAAACAAGGTAGAGGAGTGCAAAATGGCTGGCAAAGATCCTACAGTAAGTAGTACTCCACATGCACATCCATACGCATACACAAATTACATACTTGGCAGTAAAGTCAGAACACCTTGAGTGCAGCCAAAAACAAAATGAAAGAAGTGTTTTCCTTTTTAAATGCTCTTCAGGCCAAATGATAAAGTGAAATTATATATATATATATAAAAAAAAAAAAAAAGACTGTAAACAGAGTGCACCTTCAGACCGACAAATTGAAAAAAAAAAAAAAAAAAAAGGAAGAATTACCCAATTCCTTGCCTCACTCTTTCTTGTTACTGGTGAATTAGGTAATAGTAATTTTCCAGATATGTCCTGGAAATCATGGCAAACAGTCTACTAAGCTCTTGTTCAGTGTATGGATGCACTCTGGTGGCCCCCAGGAGGGGGGTACCCACAGTCTACAGCCTGAAAATCCTAGACTCACAAAAATCCTGACCATCTCTTTAGGTTACGTAAAGCAATGCCCTAATGAGTATCTGGAAACTAGTACACTTTACTAGGCAAGGTAAAGATGGTTTCTGGAGTCATGTGAAACCCAGACCACAAAGAGGTCACACTGAGTCATTTTGCACCCCAATTGATTATTCTCCCATCTAAATGCAGCTACCTAAGGACCTAAATCAGATGATAATTTCCCAATGCTGTCTTTATAGAAAATAGGTAGAAATTAGCTATTTTGAAAGATGCAGAATACAATACAGCAGATCCTGTCTTTGGCAGAGTTGTGTATGAACATAGTTATCTTCCTGAAGTGATTTGATCTTACAGTCTGTATATGCCCAGATTTTATTCATGAAAGAATGTTAAAGTGTAAGAAAAATACAGAAAGTCACATTTCTATTCTATTGTTATCTTTTTGTCTGTTTCTCTCTTCAGCAGCACCTAGGTATGTGGTTTTCTTTTTATCTTTTTAGCTTTTTTTTTTTTATCTGATTTCCATTTAAGTATTAGAATTCATAATCTATTCTGAGCTAGAAAATTGCAATTTCTCAATGTTAAATTTATAAAGAAAATAATTTGATTTTACTTATACTTTGACTTGAGCAAGAAACTATGGAAATCAGAAAACCTCATATTAGATAGGTCTTTGGAACATCCTCCTCTGCATAAATCTAGGAACAAAAGTGAGGCCTAATATTTCTATTTATATTAGCTACATATTTTATATTGTTAACTAAGCCTACAAATGACTTGCAATGTTTCAATAATTCTGCTGAGCCAACTTTGTAACAAAAATATGGTGGTTTTTCTGTTTGTTGGTTTGGTTTGGTTTTAAATCTATTGCAACTGCTGATGTAAAGACACCAGAAGGTTGGCCTCTTGGAGCTTAGCTGCAATACACCTTTTCCAAAACTGTGGAGGGTAATTCATTACAGGTCTCCAAAGCAACAGAAGGAGTGCTTATGAATAATTATTCTATGTTTGGTATGGCAGCTTACCTACTTTCTTTCCTGATAGCTATGGTAGTGGAAAAAAAAAAAAAAAGAGTATTCTCCTATTGAATACCACATTTCTATACATCTTTGCATCATTCTGGTTACTGAAGTGTGCAGTAAACTTTATAGCTAATAACTTGTTAAGTCATACAAAGTGTGAGAATAAAGCATATAGCTTTTTTCATGATAATTAATGTTTACCCTGGTTAGTGACTGCAACAGCTCCCGATAGACTGGTTAAGAAACTTTCTTTTATATGAAATACAAATGTTCACTAGTCTTATTCATGTTTCCAACGTAACACTTTTCTAAGGCAAGAACAGAAAAAAGGTTCATGCAGAAAGCAGTATACAAAATGGGATCCATGGGAAAATACTTAGGACACTATTAAGTCCTGGGTGCTCCAGAGAACTTTTAATCTTGGGTATTTAGTGGTGAGACTTTCCTAACTTTTAATCATATTGAAGTAGTTAAATGTTGATGCTTTAGTTAACAGGTTTCTGGATAAAACCTCTGTTTTTACAATAACAGTTTAGTTGTGGGTACTGCTGATGCCCTGTAATGTAGTTAATTAAGAATGTCCAGCCTATCATATGCACCAACTTTATTTTTTTATTTTTTTTTGGCTGCTTGCTTGCTTTTTCTTTATTTTTTCTTTTTTTTTTTTTTTATTTCTTTTTTCTTTTGAATCCTGGCTGTGCAAAGAGAAATAAAATGAAGTTCCAAAAAACACATTTACGTGAAGTTTCTTAATGTTTGTCCTCAAAAGTTCAGAAGATATACATATATATGATCCTGATAAACAGCTGTTGCTCTCAAATCAGTGTTGTACCTTATTGAAAATTCACTGAAATAATGAGAAAAAGAGAACCCAGAGATAAATCAGTGTTTGCAACCTGAAATTTATAGACCAATTTGAAGAGCAATTGAATAGTTCTTGTGAGTTTCATTCCTGATAAGAACAGGATAAGCAGAGAATGAATTCAGAGGAATTGTTTCAAATAGAATTTGTCACATCTATATTAATATTAATATTAATATTAATAATAATAATAATAATAATAATAGAGTAGATGTATGATAACATTTGGCCTATCAGAGAATAGTGATTATCACAAGACAAAAGAAAAACAGGCAGCAAAGGACACAACCAGGAAGTTATTTTCAAAGGTGATTAGGGAAGGGTTCATTTGCCCAATCGTCAGACAAACATTGGTGCCTGCATTTGTCATTTTTGGCTACCTTTTTCATTACTGAAAAGAAATTGTCACCTCCAGATAGTGAGTTCACCAAGATAACTTGGATGCTTACAGTAGGCTGACATCTATTTCTTTCAATGTACTGTGATGAGATTCTAGGACATAATGACAGTAAGGCAGTTCCCGAGACTCTTATAGAGTGCATGTTGGTATCAGCTCCAAGAGGAGCATCAGTAATACACAACTATCTAGAGCTTAACCATCAGCTCTGACAAACAGCCATCCTAAAGACGATTTCACGTTACCTGAGTCCTCCCGGATTTAGAAGCAGGAATACTACAATACAAAGAGAAATAAACAGAAGCTTTTAAAAAGCAGTCCTCTAGAATATTTTGAAAAATAAATAACAATTTCTTGTTAGATTGTGGAGTCACAGTGCAGTACCCAGATTAATCAGATAGCAAACTGAAAATGACATTCAGTGGTTCAGCACTGGAGAGATGGGCTCAGAGAATATAAAATGGTTTTTCCTGACAGTGAGCATTAAAATATGATAATGTTGGTGTTGAGCCAACTTGTGTTACTTGTCCATAAATTATCAGAGAAGCGACATGAAGATACAGTATGTGTCAGATAATAACCTCAGAGGGCTGTCCCTAAAGAAAAGAATCATTCATCTAACCACCCTTGCATTCTTGCTATAAACACTTTAGAAAGTGCATGACATAGTATTGAAGCAGAATAGTAAGTGTACCGTTCATCTAGCCATTGGCTCATTGCCTTTATCCTTGAGGACTTTTTCTTCTGAAATTTATCAGAATGTAGTGTTTTATCTAGGGTTCTTCTGGAAAAGCTTTCTGCAAAAGGCAAGAAAGCATCAGTTTACACACTGGCTTACGTAAGCTAGTGCTATACCTTCACCTCTCCTTTTTCCTTTTCCACAGCTGTAATATGGAAGTTGGTGGTACTGCTGAGAAAAAAACTGTTTTCTATAGCAAGATATTGCTAAAACCACTTTTGAGCCAAACTAAGATGACCAGATAAGAGAAAATAGAAACTTTTAGGAACAGTCCTTAGTCCAATATATTTTGACTGATTTAAAAGATTTTGACTGATTTAAAAGATTTTTCTGGTATAGATTGAGCTAACACTTCACAGAGGACATGCAGTGTTCCCTGCAGAGAAACTTTATGAACACTGAACTACCTACAATTATGCACCAGTTTTCAGATGTTGTACTAGAGTACCAGCTCCCACTGAACTAAAAAATGTGAAATACTTTAAATATAAATGAACTGTGTAGTCTAGTGAACAAGAATTAACTCTACAGATTTTCATGAAGATGACTGATGACAGTTTCCCATCCTGTGCTCAAAAAACACATGCAATTCTCACTCTCATGTCTTTGGTGAAGGTTTGGATGAGTGAATACGAAAGTAGATCTGGGATCTCAGTAAGAAAAATGTTCAAGAAAAAAGTCTATTTTTAACCTAAAGTGCATTAACAGTTGATGATAGTGAAAAGGGAAGAGCAAGAGAAGAAAAGAGTATGTTGGAAGGAGAAAACTGTAGAACCGATGGTGTGAAACTCTGTGCTACTTAACATTCTGTTTCAATTTTGATCCTGATTTGAAGATGTTACCATTGATTTTCAATATGAAGCAACGATTTGCTGCAAACTTTGTTATGTAATGTGTTGTTCAGAGTTTTAATTATTTGGAAAGAAACTGTTTACACAAGAAATGGGAAATGGGATCTGAGATTTGGGCTTTCTTTGTTTTTTAATTATCTCCAGCTGTATTGGGTAAAAAAGAAAAAAGGGGGGGGGGGGGGCGGAGAGAGAGAGAAGGGAGCGACTGTTTTAGAGGTTTCCTTGAGGAAGCTTCGTAAGGTTACTTCTTGCTTTTCTGTGGAGGCCTCTGCACCTTCCCATGAAAGATACAGTGAAGTCTATAGATGAAAATAAGATTACTGTGTAGAGATGGGCGAATTGCACACAATCCTCTAATTACGCCTCTATTGTACCCTGTCTATGTCTGATTCCCAACTGAGAGAAAATGACAAGAAAATAAAGCAGAAGTCTATGGCTGTTCAAATCCAGAGACTACCAAACTCAGTAGCTGTTCTCATGACACTACTAAAAATATGATTTGTGTCTATTCCCTAGAGTTCCCAATGCCTAATAACAGTTGCCAATGTGATTTGTTTTTGTTTCTGTTTCTGTAATCCCTCCAGCATGGCTGTGGAAATTTTGTGCGTGTGATACAGTCATACAATCGCACACACCTATACGTTTGTGGCAGTGGAGCCTTCAGCCCGGTGTGTGTGTACGTCAACAGGGGACGCAGGTCTGAGGTAAATCTCTTTCTATCTATTCATTTTGTGCTGCATCTTACTAGTATTATGCAAACCTTACAAATTTAAATATGGAAAGAAAGATTAATGAACCAAGTAGGTTTCTTCACCTGTGTAATACAGAAAAAGAACAAATATCCATGGTTTTCTGACAGTCCTGTTACCATCAAACAGCAAAGCCATGGTCAAAAACTACACACAAATATGACATTCGTCTAAAATTCTAGTTGTATCAAATGTTGGGCTAAATCTGATGTTACTTTTTATTTGTTGTTTTCTGGTGAATTCATTCCTACTTGTAGTTGGAATTGTCAAGAAATACTTGAAAGGAAATAGTTGTTTAGATAAAAAGTAAATCTTGCAGTCCAACAGCTTTTTATAATTCCCGGGTGATACTGATCCCTGGGAGAAGCACTTTTGTGGACTAAGTTTGCAGGTATGTGAGGGTTCACTGAATTTCAGTTTAATATCCATTAGATGCAATCGAAGTGTAGATAACTTTCATCTAACACACAATTTTTGTCCCAGTAGATCCTGTCAGGATGAAACCAGTAAGTTTACTCCTCACTGAGAGATCTTTCAGGGTACAAATCTCATTTTCTGTAGGTAGCTCTCCATTTTTTTTTCTATATTCAGTTTCACTATTAATACACTTAAGTATATGAAGTACCAGAAGTTTCATAAATATATTGTCCAGGTTTCATCGTTTGCAAGTGAAATGATTGTTTATGTGCAAATGTAATAGGTAATAAATTAAACAACCAGAAAGAGTTAAAAAAAAAAAAAAAAAAAGTACTTAACCAAGACCCAGCACCTCTGCAGCTTTTGGGTCAGATTCATGTCTGCAGGCACAAGGGTGTGCAGTATATTTTCCAGTAGAATGGGAAGCAGATGTGTTGGGAAGACAGATCAGAGAGTCCTACCTGGGGTTTTGCCATGTAAGGGCAGCTTTAAAATCTGGGCTTGCTCTTAGGGAAGACACTGGGAAATTCATCACTGATTTCACTGGGAGTAGGATGGGAATTCTGGCCAGGACCCAGGTCTAATACAGAGGTTGCTGGTGGGTGATAAATCATTGTTTTTCCAGGTAGTTTTGCATGGAATTATCTCAGTGAGTTTTGGTAGACCACCTGGCTCCAACCTCCTTGGCAGATGATGTAGTCTGAATCACTGCACCTTCATTCCTAATGGATTATCTGAGAGTAGAGGTTCATAGGCCTGGATTTAAAAGTACAAGCAAGCAGAGTGGGGTGAATAAATCCATCCTCCTAGCTAATAGTCTGCAATAGCTTTGTTTTGAAACTGAGGTCTGCTTTCCTCAGGTAACAGCACTAACCCAATTTATTTCTTGAAAAATTATTTAAAACATGGAAAATAATCTTTTATTAATTAATGCAAACTTATTTATCAGCTTAAGTAGTAGTGCTGCAGAGAACTTTGAATCTCTTTATGTGAGGAATTTTGTAAACAAGATTTCTACTGGGAAAAAAAGAAAAACGCAAACAAACAAAAACAACAAAAAACACCAACACCAACACCAAAAAACAAAGACGAGTTCTTCATATGCATGAGCTCTCCATACTACAAGATGTTAAATTTTGTAAGTTAAAAATAAAGATACATGTCTTGGAAGAGCAGAATTGGCTTAATTTACCCTGTCTGTATAGCTACATGCCTATGATCAATTGATTAAATAAACTGCTGTTTCAGACGTCTGGAATCTGTCAGACACTTGACTGTAGTCATCGCATGCTCAAAGCCCTTACTTATACAGGCCAACAATAGCATAACGGTTTAAAATCAAGCATTTCCTTCTGAACCAATTGTATACATAAGTACATGCCTAGTTAATACAGCAGAATAAGAAGCTATGTAATGCTGATGGGACTAGAGAGAATTCTTTTTTTTTTTTCTGTGCTTTTATCATTTCACCTTGAATTTAGTACAGTTTTAAATGCACGGAAGGCTGTTTTTGCAGGTGTAAAACTGCTGTTTTAGAATGCACATCTGTTTTTCTCTAGAAACTACGAAGACTGACACTAAGAGAAATATCCAACAATCATAAGAGCTAGGCCTGTTTTCCTCTTTTGTCTCCACATAAGGAAAAAGCAGTTTCATTGATGATGCAGAATGTTGCCCTTTTCCCTGAAACAGAGCTTAAAAAATAATTCATTTTCTTGCTTGGCACACTTGATATTTGGTCTTTCATAATGACTCTGTTAGTCACCAAAATATATTTTAATGTCAAAGTAAATGCAAACAGAAGCAACTGTAATCACTATGTGAATTAATTATATACTAAAAAGTAGTTTAATATATATGAAAATCAAGTGCAATCCTGGAGCTAGCTTAATAGTGCAGTAATGTACATTTTGAATTGGTAAGTAGTGTTATAATGTAGTAAATAGAGATTAACGTCAAGCTCCATATTAATCTAGAAGTAAACCAGCAACAGAAAAAATCCACCCAAGATTATATTAGAAACTTCATACTTACATTTTTAACATTGTTTTAGAGGGCTTATTACAGAAGTTATAGATAAGATCTCTGTAATTAAATTAGGAAAACAGAAGAGGGAAAAAGCAGATAGGGGATAAAGGATATGAAAACTTCCTGCTGTAGGTTAGCATATCAGGTTGGTAGTCTTCAATTTGCTGTTGCCAGATGGCTGTATCTGTGCAGTTTCCCCATTCCACTGCAATTTACATTAATTGTTAAATAGAATATAAGGAGTTTCTGCCCTCAGTCAAATACTTAATACATTGGCCTCTATATCATAGAAACCTTTCTTTGGAGGTTTTTTCTTCAGCTAACCGATATATTTTGAGTTTGGTTGTTGTTGTTGTCGTCGTTTTTTTTTTTGAAATTTTAACTTTAAGCATTTTATTAAAGATTGTAAGATTGTTATAGGATGCTAGGAGCAAGTTGTTTGTTGTAGTATACAATAGCGGTAACACAAGAAGATGTGTTGTGTGTCTGTATCTCTGCTATTACTGACTGCAGTTTTTAAGGAATGGAGTCAGGCCCAAAAGTCCTTTCTTGCTTAGCATACAACATTCCCAGGTTACTGGGACCTGGGAAGGGAAGAAGTGCACTGAGATGGGAGAATCTTCTAAAGACTGTTCATATTTCAGGCTGTAGTTCAGGTTTCTTTGACTTTGCCAAATGTATTTCCCATTTATGAATCACCTAAAATATAAACAAGATTCATTACCAAGATTCTTAAAGAACAGAAGAATCAGAGATTTCAGGCTATAGCAATAGATATTAATAAATCATCTGTCACTATGGAACTGGAGCTGTGTACATAATCCAAGAGATGTCATTGAAGAAAATAAGTGTGATTTTTTTATTTTTTTATGTTTGTTGTTGCTGTGTTTTTGTGTTTTTGGAGGTCTGATAACTCAGTAAAAAAATTTATACTATTACCAAATGACAGAATGGCAGTTATCGTAAGATATTTGTATTTAATATATACCATTGTTCTAGTACTTTTATTAAAATGTTCTAGCCTACTACAATTATCACAACAGATTTGGTGAATAAATAATAAATAAATTCAGAAATACAGAAATTCAGATGTAATCTTCACAGCTATTATTGTAGACATCAGTTAACCTTTGAAAAGAGTAATTGAGCTAAGGAAAAAATTCTTTGTTTAAGTAAGTGTCTTGAGTTTATAACTTGAAAATAGCTTGGTGTCAATGAAAAAAAATATCTAAAAAGATGATGTGAATCTGCATAGGAAATATGAATTGCTGATAGTACAAAAAAAGTGCCCAGCAACCTTGAGCATTGTTAATGCTGGAAAAATCTCTTTACATCTGATGGTTTCTAAAATGAGAAGTGACATACAAATTTACATTGCAGGAACAAATCTTCAAGATCGACTCCAAGTGTGAATCAGGGAAGGGACGCTGTTCTTTCAACCCAAATGTGAACACGGTGTCTGTTATGATCAGTAAGTAAAAGTACTCCAAGGTGATGAGGTCTAAATCTGTATGATCGTGGATGGTGTGGAATGGTGGGATGACTGAGATGACCAGGGCACAGAATTCAGCCTCCAAAGATGAGTCCCTTGTATGTATGCTGATGAGCAGAAAAGTTGTGCCCATTCTCATTACAAGGTTTACATGAAATAAGGATGGATGTAAAAATGAAATGCAGAAATAAGTTGTTGAGTGGGAGAGAGAGAAAAACAGAAAACAAAAGATTGTCTCTTTTCCAGCTTGCACATATTTTCCCAGGGTCAGTTTCAACTTTCTATTACCCTAACATTTTATGTTTGAACAATTTCTGACCTTGTTCATCCTAGACAACACTTGTGTCTCATTTAATCATTTGTAACTCTCAGAACAGCCAGGGAAAAAAATAAAATAAAAAAGTCTGAAGGCTTTTTAGTTAGTTTGATTTTCATTTTTGCTGTCATCTCTGCTGTAGAGCCCACCAGCTATTGCGAGGCTCTTCATTCTTCAGTTGGCTCTCTACCCTCAAAATTTTGCAATTTTCTCCCATATGAGAAGCCAGAAAGTGATACAACTGACACACCTCAAATATTCTTGTGAATTGGTCATGGGTGTGCTCAGCAACTGTGAGATATCCTACACAGAAATAATCACTGCATTGCCTAATGACCACCTAAATGAAACCTCAAGGGAGAAAAGACTTTGTGCAACTCAGGTCAAGGCTCACTGTGTATGGAAGGACAAGTGTGTATTAAAGAGTACAGCCCATCCTTCAGTTTATACTGGGTGCTTTGCTCTATTCAGGCACTGTGAAGCACCTGTAAAAGGAGTCAGGAGATAAAACAGTAATTAACAAAGGATCAGGTCCCCTTGGTCCCATTTTACTGCTGTTGCAGGGGAGCCCTGGCCCTGCCATTGGTACTTTCTACTTGGCATGCCACCTTTCACATTTGCAACATGTTCCAAAACCTTCATTTTTCAATATGTGCCTGATCCTTGCTACGTTTTTGGCTACGAATGGAAGTTACACAGATTTTTCAGGCATTTTTTAGAAAAGACAACTTTGTGCACACAATACTGGATGTTTCACCCAAGGTTTAGGAAGGAACAACAAATGATGTTTGTACCATTTGGCTTCCACTGAAATTAAAGGCTAATATAAACATATTGAGGCAGATATTTCCTTTTGGGATATATTGGGTCTCCTAAACCTTAAAGAAAATATCATATAGTTTATCCTACATAGTATGTTCAAAGTATAAATTGATGATTTTTTTATTCCTCATTACAAATATATTTAATACAAAAGACAAATAATTTCCTTTACTGAGCTATGAACTTAAGAACCTTTAAAAGACAGAAAAATGCTACCTAGGTACCTTAGGTACCTCCCTGAACCTTGGCTGCACTTTTTCTATCCCCAGTGATCTATGTTCACTGTTTACAGGCACTTGCTGTGTAAAGAAAATATATGTTCAAAGCCAGTGATGGATTAATCTGCTGCATTTTATTGCTGATTTGGTATTGTCAAGTGAATTTTTAGTGTCATTAAAGAATAAATATAATTTATAAATTCCTACTATATTTTATGAAACCCTATTAAAGTACATTGTTTCTGAATTTCTGAATTACTGTATATACAGTATGCTGGTTTTTTTTGGTTGTTGGTTTGGTTTGGTTTGGTTCTGTTTGGTTTAGTTTGGTTTGGTTTGCTTGTTTGCTTGTTTACAATAGATCTGTGGCAGCTTTGCTCATCGAAGTAGAATTTACAGTTTCTTACTTGATCTCTCAGTTATGTGACTGAGGAGACCTTCCCTAGGGTTTTAGTTATCTTTCATGACATAATTCATTTGCAAAGTTTAAATTATTCTGCAAAGGTCACATTCTTTTTCAAAAATGTCCCACAGACTGTTTTATTCTTGCTCTTGGAAATCCCTGTTACTGCAAAGCTCAGTTACTTCTGAAGCTTCAAGCTTGAATGAATTTTGCCTCAATGTCCATGCTGGAAAAGGGAAGATTTTGGAAGGCACAGTTTGAGTTATTATGTGGAACTGAGCCTGTGTACTGGACTCTTCTTTAAGCATTCTTCTGAAGGAGGAATTCCTTCCCCTTGCTGCAAAAGATAGTAAATGCTGCCAGACTGGTTAAATTTTCCACAACAAAAGAACCATTTTTAAATATAGCTGCAATTTCTTTACAATTTTGGGTATTACCAGCCTGCTGCCATAACACAAAGTATGACCCTAGAATACAGCAGGAAAACTGATTCACCCTTCAGAGGAAAGTGATACTATAACAACAAATTTGAACTTGCTACAGTTTGCCATTTTACAAAGACACTTTTGCATCAAAGCAGTGGAAAAAGCACTTTGAAGAAGCCTGGCAAAACTAGTGTACATGATGCAGGTCTCTCTCCACACCAAGGTTCTGATATTCATAAAAGCAGACATACCTCATCAATTCAGTTATTCCCACAATAACTAAGAGAAGTAGTGTGAACTACTGTGCAGACCTAGTGCTGTGTGGAATTTAAGAGTTGAACCAAAAGGAAGTGGAGCTGGCCGATATCTGATACGTGATTAGCAAGTAGATGCTAGGAATGCTTAAGACATAACTAATAGTGTTGATTTGTAATAGGATTAAAATTTCATTGTGTAGTACTGTTATTAATGTGTGTATGTGGAAATTCATAGGCCTGGATTTAACAGTTAGTGAGTACCATAAGCCCAATCTCCTTCAGACAATTTGTTTCATAATAAAAATAAAGTGTTGATGGTTTGAGGCCATGAGGCCAATATACAAATCAGCTATAAACCACTATAGTTCTAAGATCATTCTATCAGTATATGGTCAGGAGCTAAATGCTTCACAAACATGCAGCAAATGCATTTTTTTAAATCCCATGTGTATAACTCCTGTCTTCACTGGGAGAGAGGAGAGCAGAAGAGTGGCTGCAATATCCGCTGGCTGCTCTGCAGGGAAGCAGTTTAGGCTCTAGCCAGCAATATAAAAATGAAATCTCCAGAGTTTTAATTCTCTCATGAGCCAATATTCTTCCATATTGATGCACACATGCACACACACACACACACACACACACACACACAGAAGCATAAAATAGCTTCAAGCGCTTCTGAACCTGTGACTCTTGCCAGTTTGACCACACTCTCAGGGTAGTCCAAGAATTCAGACAAAAACATCAGTCAAAGGACCCAGTTGTACTGGAATGTATTCAGCCACCACTCCCACTCTGACAGTAGGGTTTATTTTAGCTACTGTTTTCTACTCTGGGGTTTCGTTGTCATTAGTCAGTGGAAATTACTTGGTTATTCACAGAGTGGAAAATGATAGTATATGTAATTATAAGTATAATTATACATATATATATTTATGCACACACACACAAACAGATATACATTCTGACTGATGGACAGTTTTCTGCTATTCACAGGGAGCAGAATTTCATAGCTCTGGTAATATAGGAAGTTGCATGCCTAATTCTCTTCATGCATAGTGATCCTATTTTTAGAACCGAGCACATAAAAGGGGACAACTGCTGCTCCATATTGCTCTGCATAAATTTCAAGACTATGATTGTCTAGTCTCTGCAATACTGAAGTCAGCTTGAGGGTGCCTATGGCAGCCTCGACAATAGTGTGGGTCAGTATTGACACCAATCCATTAACTGCAGTAGACGATGTGCCAGTTTACACCACCAATAAGTCCAGCCCAGTCATTTTGTCTACTCCCGTAACAAAAAACTTTTTTAAGTACTTATTTAAAAACATGAATGTGATGCTTTCTGGTAACATTAGCCTGATTTTCCAGTGATCCTTAGTAATGAATATTTAGTAACTAAATTTTCTATCAAAGAAAGGTTCACCACATACGTGGTTCAGCTGTGGCATAAACTATGCAGTTCCCTAAAGTCCTTGATCAAAAACTGATGATTCTCTCTCATTTTAGATTGTTTCTTCATAAATCAAGGGAAACACCACTCTCATGACCTAATATTTATGAGTGTAGACTCCTGTGTAAATAAAAAGCTGATAAGGTTAAAATAAAAATAGGTTAGTAAATACATATTTTACCAAAGCCACAACAATGCATCCTCTCCATTTCAATTCTTTGCAGATGAAGAGCTTTTTTCAGGAATGTATATTGATTTCATGGGGACGGATGCAGCCATTTTTCGGAGCCTGACCAGGCGGAATGCAGTGCGAACAGACCAACACAACTCCAAGTGGCTGAGTGGTAAGAGGCCTTTGTTTTACTAGGGCTTTTCATGTATTTCACAGAGATTTTGCTTTGTTTTATTTAAAAATAAAGAGTTTGTCTTTTAAAGAGCTCCTCTCTGAATTTAACTTCTGAAGTTGGACCATGAAGAAATATGTGTAAGTACGTACTGTAGGCAATGCACAGCTCTAGATGACCCTCTGCAGGAGCCAACCTCATGGGCCACCCTACCTGATGCCCTATTTTGCATTATGGATAAACAAACTCTTCAAGGAAAAGTGTGAAAACCTTCAAACAGCAAGTTGTTAGAAAATCTGACTTCTAGGGATGTGCCTTCTTCACTTCTAAATACATAAGACTCTGACTTATATTAGAAAGTCTCCTGAGGTCTCCCTTCACTTTCCATTATATTTTAACATAGGAAATTCCCCCAAAGAAAAGTGTTCTGCAGGTACTAACACCAATAGAACTGTTTGACAAATAAAGCATTGCAATAAACTAGTGCACAGCCATGCATGTCATAAGATACATTTTAAAGGAGAATACTGGTAGTAGCACTAGTGTGCTTTGTATTCTTAGGTATATATGTATTTCAGAAATCATATGCTTGCTATTACAGTTTTCTATTATTTTGTTTTCTCACTAGCTCTCCTTTGCAGTGTTTTCCATGTACACTTGACTGTTTATCAGCCTCCGATATGAGCTCAAATGCCGTTAAAGCATTTGCATATCCTACTCTCCTTCTCATTGTTACAAGAGCTGTTTTCCTATTATTTATGTATTTTTAAATTACCTTATTTATTCCTTTCCTAATTAGTTTTTTTTGTTTGATTGTTTGTTTTAGCTTTCTTTTTTTTTTTTTCACCTCAACGAGTCTTTCCTGAAGTACCTGTGATAGCACACTGATTCTTCCCTCTTTGTCCTCCAAGCCTTTGAATTGCTGTAGAAAGCTAACACTCCTGATTCTGTATCTGAACTGCTTTTTCAGAAATTCACTGTGGGATAAAATGTGAGGCAGCAGAAACTTAAGGCTGCCAGCTTGAAACAATTTACCTAGTGATATATGATACGTACAGACACAGGTTTAGAGCATATCCCTTAACCTGCCACAGCAGTACCTCTATATATAGTGTTTCCTTGAAACAGCCATTAACTGTCAAATCATTAACTTATACTGCTTATACTGATACACCTTTTGGTTTCATCTTTTTGGCACACTTTCATTTCAGAGCCTATTTTTGTGGATGCTCATGTTATCCCAGATGGCACTGACCCCAATGATGCCAAAATCTACTTCTTCTTCAAAGAGAGACTGACAGACAACAGTGGCAGCACCAAGCAAATTCACTCAATGATTGCAAGAATATGCCCAGTAAGAACTATTTTAATCACCATGTTGTGGGACAAGCTGCTAGTGAGACATGACAAGTTAAATGACTATAGTTCGTTAACATGATTGAAAAACGTCTGATTTATATTCTAAAGTAATTCCTTGTTTTAGCTTCCACATTCATAAGTGATGTTATTAAACATGCAGCTAAGGTCTGAACTTGTTATGTATATCTGGTCAAATATAGAATGATAGGCAAAAATAGAGATTCGGGAATTTGTGTATTCCTCTTACTGGCTCAGAATTGGTTACCAGTGTTGAATTTCTAAACATGCTATCCTTGGCAACAATCAGATACACCCATTGCTTAGAAAAACTGAATTATAAAACAGCAGTCTTTCATACACGCACACACAAAATCTTCGAAACATGTTGGAAATACCAGAATCAAGCTTTCAAATGTGTTGATTTAACTTTCAGATATTGCTTTCACTTTTACAATGTCCATCCTTTCTGAGTTCTTTTATTGATGTATGTGTGAGTCTAACTTTAAAAATGTGCAGAAGAAAATTAAATTCAGGAGGTAAGGCTACTCATGTGCCGTAATTAATTTTCAACCACAGCACTCTTCATTGTCCTATTTCCTTTTTCATATCTGTAATCAACTGTGTATGAAAAATGATTGAAGCAGTTATTAATATCTTTGGTGAAACTGATTTTTTAATGAAAGAAAAATTAAAAATGAACAGTTACTACTAGCCTTTTCATTCCTCCATTTGGAAAGGTTCGGGAAGATAATTGTGTTTGTTTATTCCCTGTCTTTAATATGGATCTTCTTTAAAATTTGATGCTTTGTAATGTCGTGCATGGGCACGAGGGTGTGGTCAAGGTTGAGTTAATGTAGCTCTGGCAGTTTGATGAGGCATGTGATCTGTTTTATAATCTCCATTTTCTATATTTTTGTGAGGGTGCCCAGAGGCCTTTTTGGGTATTTTGCAAGAAGACATTTCACACTATTATAACTGTATTTGTTATTGTTACTGTTGTAATGAAGCCCAGATGATTTTTGAGAGGCCTCAGCCTGTTTAGACTTACACTGAAGTCAGTGGCAGAATCCCAAAGACAATGAAAACAAGTCTGAGCCAATCATACTTGTATACTTGTATACCATCATATTCATATATCAACACATTTGAGACAGGCCACATATGTTAGTAAAATAGTGCCAAAGGAAACCCAGCAAAAGATCTCTTATAGGTCACCCAAAAAGTCTGATTACCAGCTATAGGAATAAGAAACAAGGAAGAGAAAAAAGCACAGCATTTCAAAATCACATTTGGCTAGCTTCTACATTACCTTTTTATCACTTTTCTTGGGTGACATTGTATTATGCCGTTTGGAAGATGCTGCTCTTGTCTAAGGTGTTCATCAGCAGAATGAGGCAGGAGCTGTCACCTCTGCACTGCACAATCTGGTTCAGCAATTATCATTTCCACTGTGTTTTGGAGAGAGATGGAGACATCCTTGAGTGAGATGTAACCAAGCTAGCTCTGGACAAAGTTAGAAGGACTTGCAACAGTGCAAATCTAGCTAGCATCAATTCTGATTATAGAGCAACCACCTCATGGGTTAGCATAGTTTATTAGATCATATAGAGCTATATTGCTCTCAGAACTAGAAGAAATTTCCCTCCATAAGCCTATCAGATCTTTTAGAGGTAACATGGATGTCTCTCCTCACTAAGTGTCAGTGAGTGATACAGACATTTACAGTCTTTTCCAATCTTACTTCTGCATACATGACTTCTGCACAAAATTTACTGCCCAACCATCCCAAGCTTTCTAGCCCAGCACAGAAAATCTGCTCAGAAAACTATCTGTTGTTTTTTTGAGTGTTTGTTTTTTTGGGGGGGAAGGTTAGTTTTAACTATAAATTATATTGGATATAACAGTATAAATGTCTAGATGATGGGATCAATTTAATGTGAGGAAAATGAGGGAAGACACAATAAAATGTTAGCTGTCTTATATTTTGTTTTTCTAAAAATGATATTCCTTTCCAGAATGATACAGGTGGTCAGCGTAGTCTTGTGAACAAGTGGACAACCTTCTTGAAAGCAAGACTCGTGTGCTCAGTAATGGATGAAGATGGAACAGAAACGTACTTTGATGAATTAGGTATGGCAAGAAAATTCCTAAAAGGTTTCATCTAAATCCTGCACCCTGTGCATATTATTGAACATATTATAGAATTTCCTATGGCTCCTTAGTGAGGAGAGAGTTAGGAGTGTTCACCTGGAGAAGAGGAAGCTAAGGTAGGATCTCATCAATATGTAAAAATACTTGGAGGGAGGATGCAACGAAAACATAGCCAGGCTCTTTTCAGTGATGCCCAGTGTCAGGACAAGAGCAATGGGCACAAACTGGAGCACGAAAGGCTCTGTCTAAACATAAGGAAGCACTTTACTCTGTGGGAGCCAGGGCACTGGCACAGGTTGTCCAGAGAGGTTGTGGGGTCTCCCTCCTTGGAGATCTTCAAAAGCCATCTGGGCAGCCTGCTCTAAGTGTCCCTGCTTGAGCAGAGGGTTGGACCAGTTGGATTCCAGAGGGTCCAACCCGCCTCAGCCTTTCTGTGATTCTATGACGTTGTGATTCTGTGAAGTCATTGACATTGAAATGTTGGCCATGTAGAAAGCCACAGCAAAATTCCCCTGACAATTTTATGCTGGGAAATGAAAAATTTCTCGTTAAAACTGTCTGGGTAATTATGATTATCTTTGAAATAAAGGTAATTGATCTTGATTATGTAAAGGAATCACATAAGAAAAGAATTAATATTTGGAAAGGAACATGTAAGTGAAGTTCATCATTATTTTGCTTCTAGCTGGGATTATGACAGAGGTTTTAAAACATGTATCTCTGAAACTATTCATATGTGTAGCATACTGCCTTTTCATAATAGTTTCTCTTTTTTGATCATTGGGCAGAGGTCTCAATTTGATAGTTCCAGATGATGCTAGCAAGTGCTTTTACTGGCACCAGCAATAACACTATGAATAAATATAATTCAAGAACTTAGATTTTCAGTTCAGCATGTAAAACACTGTAAATATTCAGTGAACAATCTATACAGTAGTTACAAGAGCTTTCCTTTCAATGAGGAATTAATAGATGCATATTTTGATACTTAAGTGCCTAACAACAATATTGGAAAAATTCAAATTTGATGTTGTCCATAACTGTGATCTACAAAGACATAGTTCTAAATTCAGGTGTTGTGAGATTTGCTGTCTGTATTAGTGTAAAAATAATATAAATAGCTAATCTCTCTTCGTCCCCAACCCCCACTCCCCCTTCCACGCATGTTGCATGTGAATTTTACCTTCTTTCCATTGTAATCTGTCTCCTTTGGCATTATTCCTCATTTTCATAATAACAAACAGGGTACAGAGTCTTTTTTGCTTGGTATCTTTACAAATGCTTGGTGTACTTTTCTGATTCAAGGTTACAATGGAGCGTGGTATACCTAAGAGCAGATCCTAAATTTCCATAACTCTGTGCAAGGTGCTTTGAGGGGTAGCTTTCAGAATTTCTCAGTGCTTAACACCTAACCACTAATCTTTCAGAGATGTAATTTATTAGCTTAATTCTCTTCAACAAAGCAGCAGGAGAACTGCTTTAATTTTTTTGCATGACAAAATGCAGGATCATATAGAATACGAGATAACATTCTCGGTGTGAGTTTCCAGCACAATCCTGTGGCAGAGAGGAAGAATACAACCACAGCTGGAAATGCAGAAAACTCTGGGAGCAATGAAGTGCATTCTTCTGTTTTCATGTATAATGCAGAAGAGTATAACATTGCCCGTCCTGCATGGTGAAGTCTTGCTTTTGATATATTTGAAAGAATTTTTAAAAATTTCAGATGGCTAGTGAAGAAGACAAGCTAAATGGCAAGCTAAAGAATGTATTTTCTTTTTAAAAGCTCATTTTTTGTGCGATGTAAGAGAAGTTTAAGAAGTGACTTGATTACAGTCAGTTAGTTAAGAACATATGTAAGGAGAAAATGTCAGAGACTAAAGCATTTTTCATTTAAATGTAAGCATTTTTATTTTAAATGACTTTTCATTTAAAAGTCATCAGATCAGAGGTAAATTTGAGCAAATTCAATTCAGCAAGTAGGTACAGTTTTCCATAGTGCAGTTAATAAATCCCTACACAGTGAAGGCTCGCATCTCTCATTGTCTTTACTGCAGAACTGTATGTCATTCCTATCATGTTGAAAATGAGCTAATGGGAGGGCATCTAGGGCGTGTACAGGATGGGGAAAAAAAAAAAAAAAAAAACTCCTCATTACCCTGCTTTGGATTATATCTAAGTGAACTCTTTGTCTTTGACCTACTGCCACTTAAATATTTGCCTACTGCTAAACAACCTGCTGAAATGAGATCCAGCTGAGAGAAATGTGAGACATGGATGGTGTACATATTTGAAAATCTTTGCCTTCTGTCTTCATAAGGCTAGATGGTGTGGAGTTAACTTCTAACTCTGTTTCTGAATGTTTAAATGCAATGTGCGTGGTCCATTCATGTGATAAATATGCTTTTTTCCATTCAAATCTACGGTAAAACTCATTGAGTAGCAGGAATAAAGTCATAATTTAAACTGGAAAATGAAAAAATTATTAGTACTCAAAAAAAGGGATTCTCTTTCTTTTCTTTTTTTTTCTTTTTTTTTTTTTTTTTACAGAGGATGTGTTTCTTTTGGAGACAGATAACCCCAGAACAACGCTTGTGTATGGAATTTTTACAACATCAAGGTAACAGGGAAATTGAAAAAATTACTTTTCTGAACTTCCCAGTTTTCTGTAGGAAGACCAAAAGTAATGGTTTGTGGTCAAAGCTGTCCTGTGCAACGGTGCATGTGTCCTGTGACCAGGATTTGTATGCAGGAGTAACAGTCTCGGTTAATAGCATTACTGTTGGTATCTTTGGTATCCTTATTAGGATACCAATAGTAGACATCCTGTGCTGCTTGAACCAAGCTGCTCCCAAACATACTGGCAGTTGGCACTGGGAAAACATTTCTGTGGAGGGCCACTTGTTGCTGATCAGCAGCAGAAATCTAAAGGACTTCAAAGCAGTGGACTTGTGTGGTGTTAAGAGTGCTTAACACCTCCCGTAGGCCAGCCAGCACCCTGAAGGATCAAACCTGGAATTCTTACAGGAATGCATATAAATCATTTCCAGTCTCTCAGCTGGTGGATGATTGCACAGATGGCAAATAACCAGTGTTGACTTCAACGAGCTGTGAAAAGGCAAGCCTATATGATGTTTGATGAAATCCTCACAGCCTCAAGCTACCATTATTAGTCAGTAGTGTTCACATACTGCCTGGTTTAGAAAGTACTCAGTGAACTCCCAAAGGCACTGGAAGTACCAGTTATAGCTTACTATGCTGAAATCCCCAACAAAGGCAGACCTATAGATGTACCTACTGCTATTGCCATTTCTACATTTTTTCCCCTTTTCTCTCTCTTTCAGCAAATACAGGTAGCATACAGAGTAGAAATAGTTACTGCCTATTAATTTCTGATATGCTATCCTGTCATTTTAGCTGTTATTATGTACGTTCAAAAAGGGGTGAGGGGGAGCGGGGGGAGAAATGTCTTTTTAATCTTTTTAATTTAATTTCATTTATTTGATTGAATCAGCATGATTTTTAAGTTATTCCTATTAATTCCTTTAAAGGCAATTTCCAATAAAATAACCCTTGCATTAAAAAAAATATATATTTTATTTTATTTTATTTTATTTTATTTTATTTTATTTTATTTTATTTTATTTTATTTTATTTATTTTTTTCATGTGGATCCAAAGATCTGCACTTTCAAATGTGTGAACTGGCCAGGAAAATATGATTTTATAATGCTAAGCTGGGAAAACAGAATTCCATAACTTGTAAACATCTGGTGCAGTCTACATTTTATGATTCTTACTGCACAAAAAGAAAAAATGCTGAGGTTATGTTTAGCAGTAAAACCACACTTATGATTAGGCTGTGGATGCAACATGCCTGAATTGGAAACACTTATACCTAATTCTCCTGGTATTCCTGCAGTGGAAATGAGGTTTGGAGTTGCAAGACCATATAGGGTGACAACAAAGAGAAAAGTTCACTTATTCCTGGCTCTTAAACTGTTTTTACTCTACTGAAGCTCTTACACTTGTGCATTTCTGTTTTTATGATCCAGTAGTTTATGGATTCTTTCTTTTTGTTTGATTGAATGTGTTACATAGTTAAAAACAGTGATGATAATGATTTTTATCCCTTGGATTTTCCTTTATCTTCACCTTTGTACACCTCCAACTTTTAAGAGTAGCAAGAGAGAAAAATCCCACCAAATAATAACTATTAGTACTTTTATCTAAACCATACTGAGGGAAACCAAGCAATACTGAAGCAAATTATTTTGGTGACATAATCTGCTGTAAATCTACCATAAAACATCTGGACAGATTAAGTACATTTTTTTTTATAAACCTATTAATACCTACTAAAATTTCTGCAAATATCATAATCCATCTAAAAGGTTCCTCTTGCTAATACGTATATAGCTGAGGGCCATGTGGATTGCTGGGTAATCTACAGCACTTTGTTTAGACACTATGTCTCATAACTGCAGATTTGAACTCTTTTTTTTTTCAGTTTTCTTCTAGATTGATTTTTTTTCTTTGTCAATTAAAAACAGAGAGTTACTTGGATTGTCTCCATCCTTCAATTGACATCGGATGTATTTTAGACTGTCTGGAGTTTCAAGTTTGTTAGGATAAATATCCCAAATCTTAAAAAAAAAAAAATTAATTAACGGCAGTCAGACTTAGCATCACACTGAGAGTTATTCCTCTGGTGCCTTCCAATGTCACTGGCTGCTACAGGCCATTCAGGGCTTGCACTGTTAGAGGAGATATGTGAGACCATTCATGGACCCAGAGTAGTAGAAAAAAACAGGCGAGCCCCCTGTTTCTCTTTGGGACACATCAAACTTCGAGTTCCTTGAAGGAGTTCTCTAAAACTAGTTTTGTGGGACATTTTGAGGCCTGTATAGAAGAAATTCTCTTACAGCCACAACCTGCCCTCATTTTGCTTAGAAAAGTTGGCAACTTATTGTAGTATTTTAACCAATAGCAATCATTCTGGATGTTTTGATTAACATTTTAGCCATGGATTTTAAGAGGCTTATGGAAGTTTTGTGGTTAATATATTGGTAGGGAGTTCTGGAAACCTGTGCTGAGCTTGGCAGCACAAAGTTTATAGAACTTTTGTCTCACTGAAGTCAGCAATATTTTTGCCACTGATTTCACTGGGACCAGGTTATATATATATATTTTTTATACTCAAAATTTGGAAATTTTCTTATACTACCGCTGGGGTTGTACCTCCTTCCCTCTTTTTTTCGGTTCACTGTTCAACAAGTTTCTCCAGCTTAAGGTGTAATGGTGTATTTTGGGAAACTAGTTTAGTTGATTTAAAATATCAGTAAATGCACACTATAGAAGTATTAAACTGTATTAATTTTTAGAGGTATCTTTCATCACTGGAACATGCAAAAAGATGGAAAATCTATAGAAAAGATGGTAGCTTAAGATATTAACTTTTTCCTTCTGTCTTCTAGCTCAATATTTAAAGGCTCAGCTGTGTGTGTATATCATTTATCTGACATCCAGACTGTGTTCAACGGGCCATTTGCACACAAGGAGGGACCAAACCACCAGCTGATTCCATATCAGGGCAGAATACCATACCCGCGGCCTGGCACCGTAAGTACAAGATATGTTTATGCAAGCTTGCCAATTACTTGTCTTTGTTTAATACATAAAAAGATCTTATTTATTCCAGGAGAATGGACTGTATCTGACTATGGCATTTAGTTACAGTTCAGAACAATTTTATTTGTTTCTCAGCTTACCATTTGAATCAGGTAGTATCTGGAAATCTTCTAGAAGGAATTAAGTCATGCAAAATATTTATCTTTCTTGCTCTTTCTGCTCAAAAGGTGATAAGAGTTATTTCATTAGATGGCAGTCAATTTTTTTACTTGTACATTTTCATTTTGTGCGTAGGTTTTAGCAAAAGATATTTACATAAGCAACTGTAAAAAGACAACATTATGAGTGTGTTTGGCAGTCTGGATCCAAACTTTTGGTTTCAGCCAGTGTGACTTTTCCATAATTCTCTAAAGTTCTGCAGCTCCACCATGATTCTTGGAAAGTGTAAGGGAAAACAGGGCTTCTGGGACTTGCTCTTTGACAAGATCTAATACCCTGTCAGGTACTGGGTTTTCATGCTAGTCAGTTCACAGTAGTCTTCCTCAGCAAGAACACTTTTTGTATGCCTTGAAATTTTTTCAGTAACTTCTTCCATCATGAGTGGTAATAATCTAATAAATACCACCATGAGTGGTAATATAATCCAATCCAATAATCCAATAAATACCACCATGAATGGTAATAATTCAATAATCCAGTTAGTGGATTAGTGGTAATAATCCATTAAATCCAATATATTCATATAAAAATACATTTTTATACACCAAATGGTGTATAAAAAATCCTGTTGATGCAGCTTTGCCTTTATTTACTTATCTTTTTTTTTTTTTTAATTTAGATTTAGCAGAGCTATGAAATCTAATATTTTCAGATTTAATGAAGAATATATAAAGTTTCTCCAGGATCTTCCCTAAATCCATATTTGTTAAAAGAAGTATGGTTATGTGGGCTTCCATTGATTCTCATGAAGAATTTTTAATAAAGTATCAGAATTTAATAAGAATGCACAGAATCATAAATCTATTCTCAAATTTGTAGTTATTATTTAGATGAATTTTTTTTTGCTTTTCCATTTGTCACAGGATATTAAGTTTTGTTTTAATTTTGCAAGTAGCTACAAGAACATTTAATCATATTGCCATTTCATTCATTTTCTTCTTTGTGCTGCATATCTTGTTCTCTCTATTTGTTTCTCTCTCGTACACTGGTGCTCAGATATATGGAATAACTTTGTTTGAACAATTCTTCATATTTTACTGCAGTTTTTAGTGGTTGTAAGATTTAGGATTTCATGTCCCCAGATCTCTAAAATTAGCTAATCGGTACGTGATGTTCCACTAAGTTCTAATGCTAACAGTAGTATTTCTTTGCAATTAATTCATACAGCTCTAATCTCATGAGTTCACTGAGGCTTTAAGCTTAAACTTTAAAAACCACAAAATAAACGGTCCATTTAAATGGGAAGTTACATGCTTTTGCAAATAGTCACATTTTAGAATTTCTTGCTGCTTCAAAGTATTGTATTTGTATGTATTTCCTCAACTCCTCAACCACTGCCATGGTTCACATCATGGAGAATTAGGAGGTATTTCAGATGGGCCTGAAGGAATTGAGTAGCACAATGGAGAGGGAAAAAATCATATTTGGATTTAACCCTCAGCAGTTATCTTCCTTTTTCAGACATGCTGGTGAGCTTTTAATTTGAAGATAAATTCTTAGATCATAGCTCACACTGAAAATAAAGATGAATGAGCTTTTAAGATGATCACCACTGTTCTTCTGATAACTGAATTTTCTGTGTTTCCTCACAATTCAGCCATAACACAGTATCCTAGAGTTGTATTTTCTAAGCTGGGACTACTCTGCTTTTGTTTTCTATACTGCCAAAACACTTTTTTTTTTTTAACATGTGTACTACAAACTCTTTTTTGAATTATGTCAAAACATCTGTAAAAATCAGGTTTTTGTTTTTGTTTTCTGTTCAGAAATTGTATTCAAAGGGTTAGCTTTGAATATCCAAGCTTGCAAGCTTGCAGATTAAGGGGCTTGAACATCTTTCCTCTGGAACATAAGTTATATGCTACTTCTAGGATGCTGAACTAGACATGGATGATTTATACATATATATATAATTCAGAAAATCCTACTTTATAGTTGCCTAAAGAGATATTCATACTAAAACTTTGGACAGAACTGAACATTTTTTTTTTGTGTTTCAGTACATTGAATAAACAATGAAAAGTCTTCAATATAGCTTCAGTAGGATTAAATAAAGCAATACATTCATTTGGTCATAATCAATTCCGCAGAGTTTGGCTGCTGTTCACTAAATACCAATGGTTTCTTATTTCTCCACAAGCAAAACCTACTTATGGAAAAAAGAAACTACATAATTGGCAGCTTCCTACTAAATTCAGTCATGTTTGAGGATAGTTTCCATTTTTCAGTTTACAGAAATAGTTTTTTTTACCTACAGAATGTTGAAGAATATACTGTAAATTAAAGAATTATGTTTCTCTCTGTAACCTAACTGCACAGTGATCAACTGTGAACATAATTATTGTGTAGCTGAGTCCTTGAATGATGTGTGAAGAATACAGATTCAATCCCTCAAGGAAAAGGAGAGTTTATAGCGTTCTTCAGTAACATCTTTTGCTTGGTATAGGTTTATATGAGGAATAGCAAAAGAATGAATTGATTAAAGATGTTTTTAAGGACTTGCTCAGAACAACTATTTAATCTAAGTTTTTAGGGTCATACTGGGGTGAACTATAGTGTAGACATTTTTTTCAGGAAGTCATAGACAAGAGTCTTATGATCTCCAATTCAAGAACTGAAGAAGGATGGAAAGTATTAGAGAAAGTCTTCTTTTAACTGAGCTGTATGGGACGACAAAGTTTAATTTGAACTGCAGGTGAAATAGAAATCCTTTGGAGATGAACTGGGGACTGGTAGATCACTGCCAAGAAGAATAATTTTGCTAATGGCCCTCAGGTTTATGAAGACACTTCTGTTTTCACCATTTGCTGCTAATCATAGCAGATAGCACAATACATTTCCTGGAAGACTGTGGATGGAAGTACCACAGAAGGAAGGAGAAGGGCAAAGAAGATAATAAGAATAAGCAGTCTTAGAGGGGTAGCATGTAGTGTCATTTGGAGTAAGAACCAAACGAGAACCCTAAGGTTAAATAAGGGTTCAGAAGAATAAATTGTTAAGGACTCCAGATGGGAAAAAAGACCCATATTTGAGCTGAGTTCCAATTCTTCCTGCTGAAGGTAAATGATGCCAGAGCGGTTTCTTTTTAACAAATCCTACCAGAGAGAATTCCACAGTGTATAAATAATTAAATCCTAATTGAGCCAGCAGCTGATTCTAAAACTTGGGATTAGGCTTCAGTCCCTTTTGTACTTGATTCCTGGTATTACCCAATGAATAGTTAATTAGGTGAATAAAATGGAGCAACTTTTGGCAGAGGGTAGAACTGAAACTCCTCTGTGGTGGTTAGAGGGATCCCCTGGGATGTGAAGACCCAGATTTTAATGCTTGCCTGCATCAGGTAGGCTGGGCACATGAGTCATGTACCCCTGGTGAGTTTCCTGGTCTCTCAAAGTATGATTCATCTTATGTAATTTTAGCCATATAAAAGCAGGGCATCTAGTCTGAATTACTGACTACAGAGGAAAGCTAGATGGCTAACTAAGAATAAATGCCTGACTTTGAGACAGCAGAAGTCAGGTGAGGTGAATGTCTCCCTAAACTACTAATTATTTTAATGTCTGTGGTTTTGACCAGAAGTTCCATCCTAGACCTAAGAATTGTCCTCATCAAAATAAGCAAGTTTCCATAAAATACTTTGTATTGAACAAATCAACATTTTACAACTGGAAAATATTATATTGAAACATTTCTGAATAGCTCCAGTGCTCCAAGGAATGGTTTACAGCTTAAAAATCTGTAAGAGGGAAAATGAAAGCTCGGGAGCAGCAGTGAAAAGTGAGGTAACAGTGGCTGAAGAAGCTGTGTAAATTATCAGGGGTACATCCGGCACATAGTACCAGTTACTGACATAGCTCCTCACTTCTTCCCACGCTGTCTGATTTTAGCTTCACTCTCAGTAAACGCTTGAGATTTCTAAGACCTTTTATTTCCTCACAAAGTCCAGAATGCCTCAGGGCTGATTATTTGGGTGGTTATTCATTGCATTTAAAGGAGCATCTGGAACACCAGTGGATCTCTGTTATTTCTTGGGTGTAGAGGAAAGGGTAGACAAGATCCTGTGAATGATCAGCTTTCTCAGATATCAGATATCCCGCTTCAAACCCATGCTATCGCCTTTTCAAATGAAGATGAGTCACAGGCCCTTTCACCATCTCATAACCAAAATAATGTCTAGAGGGTACTGATCAAATTACAGTTAGGTATCAAACTTTACCTTTTACCTTTGTACTACTAATTCTATTAAAAACAAACAACCAAACAAACAAAAAACAAATGCATATTCCCATACAAATCGCTTGGATTTTTTTTCAGCAGGGTGTTCGCAGCATAAGGAATGTGGAAATAATAGGTCCAGAAATATGGATCTTTGCCATCAACCTGGATTTTAATACTGCAAACTTATGTTTGTGTTTGCCTTATCTGAACTCATGGGAGTTCAAATCATTAAAGTATTTAATTCCTGTTGCTGGAACATAATTACTTTCAGTCAGAGTCTGAAGTGCTCTTTCGGGAACTTTGTCAACTATCTGTCAATATTGGTAAACAACTTAGAGAGGAAATCTCTAAGTAGAAAAGATGGTAAGCATTTAAGTAAGTAAGTAGAAAGATGGTAAGCATTTTTAAGCATTACTGTGCATGTTTCTTGCAGTGTCCAGGAGGAGCCTTCACACCCAATATGCGGACAACTAAAGAGTTTCCAGATGATGTTGTGACCTTCATCAGGAATCACCCTTTGATGTTTAATCCCATTTACCCAATACACAAGAGGCCATTAATCATCCGTATAGGAACGGACTACAAGTATACAAAGATTGCTGTGGACCGAGTGAATGCAGCAGATGGAAGATACCATGTCTTGTTTCTTGGCACAGGTAAGACAAAATTAACAATTTCCTCCATTGCATTCTAATTTGCAGTCAACTCCAATCTGTACAACTGATAGCTTCCAGAAATGTTTGCTTAAATGTATTTACTAATTACTAAAATGTCTACAGAAATCCACATTTTTTTTTCTTTACTTTCTTTTCATTTTTGTGTTTTCTATGGATCTTAATTATGTGCAAGAGATAGAATGTATCAACATGAATTTTATTGGAGATACAAATCAACATTAGTGTATTTTGTGTTTGATCTAAATTATAATACTTGTCTTGAATATCTTTTGTCATCAATGTGATTCCATATTAGAATGTGATGCTCTCTAACATGTAAAAATACCAAAATCTGGCCTTGAATTGTTTTGTATACTACCATCACCATAACTTAATATATGCCGTGTAACCTACTTCTGAAGAAAAAGACAATGTAAACAGGGTGTTACAAATGCAGGAATAACAGCTTTCAAAACAAAACAAAACAAAAAGTAAAAAAAGAAATAGTTACGTTAAATTTGAATCTGATGCTATGCTGCTGAACTCTACTGGGAGCAGGTCGAGTGATTCTTGTACTGATCAAATTTGATTTTTTAAAAAATATTCAGATCTGAATCACGTTCCCCTGATTGAAGCAGACAACCGGAGTGGTAGTCTGTCTAGACCCTAGGATTCGTTCACATGTGAAACTCGCACTGGCTTACTGGCTTAACTGGGCATTATAGGCTGATATTCACAAAGGCTCTTTTTTACTACAGATGGTTTCAAGTAGAACAAAGAAGGAAAAGAACTCCGGGAGAACAAATATATCTCTGAGCATCAGAAAATAATTACGGAGGTGGCTTGCATTGCTTTTATGGTTCACATATTGTTGGGATCCTGGTTGTTTTCTCCTTGTAGAATAACTATGTCTGCCAGCAAACTCACATGGGGCTGAAATAACCAACCTGATGTAATAGATTTAGGAAACTTGTGCTGAAAAAAAAAAAAAAGGGAAAGAAAAAAAAAAACTTTCAGGAATTTCAGGCTTCTGTAGGAAGACTGTGTAGGATTAAAATGAAGTCTCTTCACTCTTCTTAGAAAAACGTCCCCAGCTATCAGCAGGGTGCCCTTGGGTCAAAAGAGGACAAATGTATACTGCACTGTATTAGCAAAAGCATATCCAGCCAGCAGGTTGCTCAAAGGGATTCTTCCCCTCTATTTGGCTCCTATCAGAAGTACCATGTGGGCTCTCTGGTACAAAGAAAACGTTTACACAGAATGGATTGAGATGGACTGTGATACATCGAGAGAACTGGATTTATTCAGAGAAAGCTAAGGGGAAACCTTATTGCTATGTGCAATTATTTAATGGAAGGGTACAGATAACTCATGGGAAAAGACAGAGACACAGAGCCTCTTCTCAAAGTCCCCAGTGTCAGGATGAGAGGCAATGGACACGAGCTGGAACATGGGGCATTGTAATTAGATATAGAAGAAAATTTTTTCAGCATCGGGGTGGTCAAACATAATATGGGTCTAGAGAGGCTGTGAATTATCTGTCTTCAGAGATTCAAAGGATTCACAACCCAACTGGACATGGCTCCAAGTAACCTACTCTAATTGGACCTGTTTCAAGTGGGGTATTAGACTGGATGACTTCTAAAGGCCCCTTCAAGCCTGCAGGGTTCTATCATTCAATGAAAAGAAATAAGAAAACAAAAACAGTTGGCTCACATTCTTATGTCATGCCTTTATCATTTAATGTACTGTGAACGCTTAGAATATTGTAAGGCATGGTTAGGATAGAAAAAGGTCTAAGTAGTGAATTACAGTAGAAATTGCATCAGATTTTTTTCTGGGCATTTTAGTTTTCTTGGTAGGTAGTTGCTAAATGAGTTTTAAGGCATCCCTAAAAATCTATTTGATCCCACTTGCAAAGTCATTGGAAACTACCAAATTAAGTAATTAGGTCAGGACTTTCTTCTTGTTATATTTCCCTCTCCCTAACATGTAGCCATATTTTCTTTTTGTGTAATTAGTGCAGCTACAGTTCTCAACTTTTGGGACCCTTAGGGTCATATTCCTCCTTTCCTTCAGAACAAAGAAAAACAATTTTTGTACACTGCAGTAGAAATATCAGGAGCATTAATAGATATTGTCACTATAGATATTGTTATACAACTCCACAAAAACTGTGTTCTAGTAGAAGAGGTTTGGCTGTCTCTTAGCTTTATTCCTTGCCAAAGCACTGTATTTAACCATAGAAATAGCTTGGCAGGCTAAAACAGGTCTTTCAAATGTACATTTTCAGTATTTTTTATATAGTTGTGCCATTGTTTTAAAATGTTCTATAAACAACTGATTGTAATTGGAGTAAAATCCCACTAAAGATTAGAGGAAAAGATAAAACATACAAGTTTCCAGCCAATGTGGGATTCTTAATGTAGTAGTGTTAGTTAATACTGGAAATGCATAGAAAATACTAAATGTCAATGAAAATACACATTTAGCATCTCAGTAATTCTGCAAGAGATAAATACAAGCCATTTCAATTTATATTTCAATGAGCTGTTGACCATTCTTAAGTGACCAGTGTGGCCTCACACATGTACCTGTGACTCATTTAAAATATTAACATACCTCAAATTGTAGTTATGTTTTGTTAAACCTCTTCTGTGTATCAGCACAGAGTCCACTTTGAAAAAATAGGCAACCTGCAGCTCTTGATATTTTATATGCATTGTTTTTAACTTCTGCAGTACACTGGAGACAAGGATCATTGTCTGCTTTCTAATGAGTTGCCGGGGTAGATATTAGTCTTCCTGAGCAGGACACACTGACTCCCTGAGACACTAATAGCTTCCAAGATCTTCCTCAAAAGAAACTGGTGCAATAAAAGTTACTGGGTTTCTCAGCACTTAAATAAAAGTGATCAAGTTCCAGCCACTGAGAGGAGTTTTCTTTATTCTCTGCTTTCTATGATACTCAGGAGGATTCAATAGAGATATTAACTGTCAAAAGGAATGCAGAGGGGATTTGCTTTGGTGTCAGTTCATCCCAGCAAAATGCAAAAACCACGTTGTATAGGAGAATTTCATGTGATAATTTCCTTGGGAGACTGGAGACCCACAGCCAGAGACAATGAGATTTGACACCTGGTGACAATTACACTCAGCTTGGATGATGAGTTACTGCTGCTGAACTGAGATGTTGCGAGCCATGTCTGTCACTGTCAGTGACCTGTCTCATGCTTGAAATCGGAGTGTTTTATGTCTTGCCAGATGCAGAGCACACAAAATGTTTAGCTTTTCCTCTCTTCCTCCTCTATAGCCTCAGTAATAAATCAGTTCCTGAATGCAAGTGAGAAATAACAGAACAGAAAGCCGAAAGAACCCCAGTGGTTTTCATCATGTAGCCATGGCTTGGGAGGGTACAGGCAGCTGTATTACTTTTTCACATTAATATGCACTAAATGTAGTGTTTCCTTTGTGTCCCCAGACAGAAGTGTTGAGCTTACGGAGGCTGGTCCATGCTGAGACTTAATACATTGCTTTTCTCCCTCTCTCTCTCTCTTATGTAGCTAAAAAGTAAATCCTACAGACAGATATTGTTCTCGCAGCATTCCACACGCTTTTCAAATGATAGCAATCTCCTATTTTTCTTGTGCTTTTCAACCTGAAGACTCCCAAAGCACTTAACAAAACTTGCCACCCAAAACGGTCTCTACACTGTCCTCTGAGTTGATTTAGAGTAAGAAAGAGCAAGTCCTTAAAGTAGATGGCAGTGCTACAAGAGAAGAGTGCTGTGTACCTTGTCTTCACAAACAGAAACCAGTGGGATAATTTACTTGGATATAATATAATCACTTATTTACATATTTGACAAGGGTAATGCTGATAATGCTTTTTCCCTACGGGATAAGTAATAACATATTCAGTTAGAGTTCTGCTTCAGTTATCCCTTTTCTGTGGTAGTCCAGGATTCAGTCTTGAAGTTTTTGATTCACCCTAGCATTTCACTGTCAGTACTTTAGCCAGTTCACTTATTTGTAAAGAACCCAATACAATACAATATTTTCCTAGTTTATCCTTTGGTAGATTGTTTTCCATTTGAGTTTTAAGAATAGCCATAAACCAGCATGAGGACATTTTCCTGAGATTAATATTTATTTTTTAAGCATGCCACCTACTGCTTGCAGTACGAAAGCCTTCGGTCAAAGTACACGCAGATTACACAACCAAAAGATTGTGCTTTTTTTTTTTTTTTTCTTTTTATTGCTCATGGTGTTATGAAAATATTTAAATGTCTGGGTCAAACTTGAGTACATTAAACAGCTACAGGCAACAATAGGATTTTTTTCATCTCCTTACTATCAAGATAGGATATGTTTTTGTATAAAGAGATCTAAGTGACTGCCATGAAAAGGCACTTCAGATTTCACTGTGGCTTATTTAAATGATTAATGTAATGCATCTGATGTGGCATGAGATTGATCAATGTTTCTTATTATCTTTTCTTCTCTGATGCAACACTTGTTTTCAGTCTGGAACAGTAAGTGTTTTCAGAGCATAAGGTTGTAATATAGTCTTAAAGATGTGAATTAATCCCGGCAATACTTGTTTCTGTGGTGTCACACTATGGATGTCTTTTTGGAAAACCCACCCGTGCTGACAAGAGTAGCCTCCAGTAACACAAGAGACAAAATCATATAATGAGCCACAGATTCTAACGGAGAGAGATAGTGTGGTAAGAAGGGCAAACTTGCCTCCCACAAATGTGGTGGCTACAGCTTCATGTCTGTGAGCTTGGGAAGATGGTGTTGCACAAGAGTGACACAACAGGCAGCAGACAGTTTCCTTCCTCCTCTTGCTCACACTGGATGAGTCATTCAAAACCTTTTAGAAACCAACTCATCCAAAGCTTTCTCACAGCCTCTTAAGAAGATATGTAGAGAAGGTTTTCCTACACCTGTTTGGTTTCCTTGGCTATTTTTTGTTCAAACAAGTTCACAGTGTTTCCAGAAGTTTGACCAACGTGGGCCTATGTGGAAATTTTGCCCTTGAGTGTGGCTTGTACCTGTCTTTTTGTTCTTTGATGCAGCTTGAAATGACTTTATCAAGTTTCACAGCAATACTCAGAGCTGCGAAAATATTACAGCCATACAACAGATGGGTGAACTAAGGTGGAGGTTATGTGGCTGTGCTGGGAGCCCAGATTTATCTAAAACACCAAAGGACAGCAGAGACCGTGGAGACCTGGCTCTCAGGCCTCACTGCTAACCTACCACCATCTCAGGTGCTTTGCTGAGCCTGAACATTCTCTCAGAGAGATTTCAAGCATTCTGCAAATTCTTTTCTTACTTTTTTTTTTTTTTAAAAATTGCATTTGTCTGCATCAGGTTCAACTCAGATTAGAGACCAAAAATTATTAATCTACCAGCAGGCTGACAAGTACAACACGGAGAAAAGTTTACAAAGGGCCTCCCACAGTGTCTGACACACCGGGGAGGTGAGTTTCCACAGGAGGTCTCTCCATGAAACTCCTGGCAGAGTAGCAGTTAATGTCCATTGCAGTCATTATTTCATGATGTGGAAAAGTCAGGTTTTTTGATTTGCTGCTCATTTTGTGCATGTAATGTGGCTCAGAGGTGGATAGGTCCTGTCTCTCTTTGATAATCACAATACTGACAACTGTAATGTTTACCTAGATCTATGGAAAGAAAAGCTAGTAGGAATTCAGAGAATGAGATTTAAACTCAGACCTACAGATTCAGCTTCTGGAATGCAGATTCCATCCAAACACATGCATATTTTTCATCACTGATCATTAAGCTTTGCTTTTCTGTTGCCCATGGTCAGTCAGACCAGTAATTGGTGGTATAACCAAGTTTCACTAGTATCAGTGAAGCATAACTGATTAATACCAGCCCAGAATTATGTCCTGTGTTTCAAGGGAGTTTTTTTTGTTCTTTTATTATTATTGTTCTTCTTATTACTATTATTGTGGTTGTTATTAATATTTTTTTGTCTCTCCTTCCTTTGTTGGATGTTGCTTCCTTCTCCATTTATTTCCCATTCTGCATACTCTGTACTCCATCTTTTAGCCTATGGGATATCAACATTTCCCTGCGTTAACGTTCCCACTTTCTCAGTCCTCTCAGAGGGAATGTGACCTCAGTGACATAGTCTTCCATGTTGAGTTGGGAGACTGTAGTTGTTCAAGCAGGTTTGAAACAGAAAAACAGTCATGATGAGTTGCCCTTGTCAGCTTGCTGTCAGCTCAAAGGGGATTCCTTCTCAGCTGCCAGTCTTCTCTCCACTCCCAGCTGCTGGGATGAAGCGAGGCCGCAAGCAGTTCCTGGTGAAAAGTCAGGGCAGCAGTGACTGTCACTACACCTGGAATATTCTAGTTGTGAGTTGATATTCTGGATACACAATAGTTTTTTTTCACGACTGCGTGAAATCACAGCGATGTAGAACTGCTTTCAAGCAGATTTCTGGAAATAAAAAGCAAATAGAGAAGGAAATTATCACATTCGCTTTTATGATTTTTACAGAATTTACTTATAATTTCGTATTGTGACTTAAATGTGGAAGAAAAAAAAAGAAAAAAAAAAAGACAGTTGTTTAGTAACCTCTTGTGTCTGGCTCACAATACAGATTATCTGCCATGAAATACACTGGAAAACAGCTCAGGCAGTGCTATTTTGCATACATCTCCTGCAGTGCACAGTACCTCATCCCTTCCAATCTTCCTTCTGACCCAGGAATTTAGTTTGCAGCCTTGCCATTAAATGAAATAAGCAAATAACATTTTTAACAACATTGAGATGTACCATAAGCTTTCTGACATAAACACATAGAAATGACTTGATATCAGCTACTGTGGTATTAATGGAGACCTCAGTTCTACTGAAAAAGGAATAAGAAAAGGTTTCTAGGTACAAATATTTGCTTTTCATTTATTTAAGAAAATACTGAGCAACAGCAGCAAAACCATTTTCAGAAGGGGTGGAGAATTATAACTACATGGCCTACAAGCCATGTATTGTTAGAATTATGTGTATATATATGTACAGACTATTGGAATTCCTAACTCTAAATGGTTTTATTTAATGAATAGCTTTTTGTTGCCTACTTTCCCTCACATTACCATTTATTCTAAATGTATTAAGTTTACTAATTGTTTTAAAACAACAGTGCATTCCTTTCTGCAAGGATCTGTCTCTAATGGTACAACACTGAGTCAGAAGGAATGGTAAAATAGTGAGTCAAAGGGAATGAATTCTAAGGTAAACAGTCAACTGTGTATTTTGCTGGGCTGTGACAAAAAGGTAGATATGAACCTAGTTTTCAAATGAGAAAGGTTATTAGGACACAAGGGCTTGGCGTCAGGCATTATCAGTACTTTCTGTGACGATACCGTGGATAAAATCTCCCCGCAGGTTCTGATTTCAGTTTGGGGCAATGTTTGAGGACTAAAGACAATTTAGGAATTTTAAATGTGTGGCATGCACTAATGGATCATTGGAATAAACCGGTTCTTCTGTTCTTTGGAGGCTCAGCCTCACATTCCTTTGCAGGTAGGGTCATTGTCAACACACTGCATACCCTGTAAGTCAGGGTCACAGGTAGTTGATACTTTGCAGGCAGCTGGGGAAAAAAAAAAAATCAGAAAAGGCTGCTATTCTTTCCTGCATTCTGATGCAATATTTTAGATGGTGTGATCTAATGTTAGACAGAGGACATTGATAAAGGGATGTAAAGAGGTAGAGGTGCACTTAAAGCTTGTAAATTTGAGTGGGGATTATTCCCTTCAGCAGGAAGAGAAATACACACATTTATGCATGCACGTGCTTCTCCTTAGCTGCAACAAGAGATGCATCTGCAGCAGTTTAAAACTTTGGTGTGTCTTGGCAGTTAGTAAATCTCTATCAGGTTCTCATAGCTTTGCTAATACTGGCACCCAGTCTAGACCACAGCTGTGCTATCACAAGATTTAGTTTCGGTAGTTTCTTCGGAAGGAACTGGTTTATCATGCCATTGTCTAATGAAAATAAATGTTTGCCATAGAAAATTCTCATGAAAAATTCATGCCTAACGTGCCCTGTGCATGCACAATTGATAGCTACACGTATTTAAATCTTCTTGGCTTTCAATTTCTCTTTTCCATTTTTATAAATGACAGAATACTGCAATGTTTTCTGCAAGTGGGGTCAGGTTATTACAAGTCAATATTCTGGCCATAAACCTTAATTTTTAAAATACAATGCATGTTATTTTCTAGCTTCCTCCAGGGAAATAAGAAGATGTAAATTATTTACTGCAACCAACTTGCCCCACAGCTCCAGCTATGGAATTTAGTCAATGACCTTAAAAACAAAAGCAAAATTACGCTTTTTCAGTTTATGTAGTCTATATCGTGGATTGTCAAACAGGAAGCTGAGATTTCCTTTCACAAATTCATAAAAATACACATAGATACTTAACTATATTGTGCTGTGCTAGTGTTTTACTAACCACACAAGTCTATACTACTCGTAAAATTTTTGAAGGCCAAACAGAATTTATACCATGTGTTCTCATTCCTCAGAATCAATATTGAGCAAATAAATTTATTGCACTCAGACTAATTTCCAGACCTTTCAGACAAGAGGAATTTTTTCTGTTGTACTTCTTCCCAGTAAAAATACCACATGCCTGTTCTTATGATTCTTCAGTCTGCCTTTTCTGCCATATCAGAAATCCTTTAGTGTATGTCTCAGCCTCTAACAGCCTCCACAGAATGACCCCTCAATTCCATATGTTCTTTCCACATAAATCCACTAAATCATTGATTGTCTCACTCATAACATCTACTTGTAGAAGCATCATAATTGCCCCGTCCATCTTGCTTCTTACTTACTCCTTCAACATGAATGGATTTGGGGGTTTGAAACTGTGTTTTGACAAGGTACTATAAAAGAGTAGCTACAATATTATCACCTTGAATTTTCTTTTTTTTTGTTTTTTTTTTTCCACATGGACCAAAACAACTAATATATAAAGACTACTAATATATAAAGAATTTAAGTACTGTTTGACTTTCTTGGGAAAAAAAAAATTTAGAAAGAGATTGAGTTATTCTTTGGAATATTTACCTCTCTTGACATCAGTTGTCATTACATATTATTACTGAGTATGAATGTACTTCAATTACACAGTAGCTATTGATAGTGACGTGTTTTTACTGCAAGGTCATTAGGATAGATACTGCCTCTGTGTGTCTGTACAGCTGTTGGTACAATAGTTATTAGTTATTAATTTTGATTGATCTTTTGGGGTAGAATGGTAACAATAATGGCAATTTCTCCAATCTTACTATGACTTCAAATTCTTCTATGAGAACATTACTATATACAGTCATGTCCAAGTTATCCACAATCTGTGACTTCTGTAGGAATCATCTCATAGTTTCATCTCGTGTTTTCTCAGCCCAAACACAAGAAATTAATGAACATCTTTTCATATCTTACTCTATGTTATAGTGCTTACTTTGATGGTTTCTTTTCATACCTGATAATGTTTAATGTTTTCTTTCTCTCTCTGTCACATGGTTTGACTTTGTCTTATCTTTTCCAGACCAAGGAACCGTGCAAAAGGTTGTTGTCTTACCCACCAACTTCTCTGCAAGTGGAGAACTCATTTTAGAAGAGCTGGAGGTTTTTCAGGTTTGTCTTTCTCTTGCATACATATTTTCCAAGCACAAACTCTTTGTTCTAATAGGCTTTGGCAAGGGCAACTATGACTTGATAAAAGATCAAACAAATGTGCATACTGTCAACTTGATACCCACCCAAAGTACAATATAAAATGTCAACTGTTATGAAGACTGTAGTTAGGCTTAAATCTTTTACTTTTTTTTTTTCACTGTTGTTTCTCTCTCTTTTTTTTTAAGTTGTCATACTAGATAGAAGGATTTTTTATAATAACATTGTATATTGTAATAATATGGTAGTGGCTGCCTGAAGGCAACTTTTATCATTGGTATCACATACTGAGACTGTCACTACTTGCAGATGAAATCTAAGATTTTTATACTTTGATTATCTGTTAATCTTCCTGATTCCAGGCTGCAGAATTAAAGCAAACTAGTGTTGGTTTTGCTCCCATTCTTCACATCCTCTAGAGTAACAAGCTTAACACAACATAACCAAAAAGAAACACAAACAACTACAGGGAAAAATAAGGGAATAATATCAATCAGTCTGGTATGTAGCAGCTTGTAATAACCTAAAGAAAATGTTCACCACCAATTTGAAGAATCCTTTTCAAATTTTTGAATGGGCTGTTCTTTAAAATAAGTAGTCTTAGGGCAAATGGTAATTATGCAGCTACAAACTTAGTTAAGGGTTTTGTCATTGCCTTTCTCTGTTTCTTTGAGGGGATACAAAAAGGAAAATGTAAGACTTTTATTTAGACAGACAGTAATAATAATTTATCTTAAAAAATGAAATGCTTTCTGTATCAATCACCCCAAAAGGTATAATTAGCTCTCCTAGCCTTTTGCTGAATACTTCCCTTTGATAAATATACGTGCGAGTAGCATTACTTAGAGCACCATTTACCCAAGTATTATTTATTCCATTTACAGCAAGCAGATTGTTGGGGTGGGAGGAATCCTGACCCTAAGCCTCATTTATGAGGCTCTGAGCACAGACCTTTTTATCCTGAGCCTACAAAATCACAAAATCATAATTTCTGCTGTTGCAGTCTGTGTGGGCACTGGGGCAGTGTTGAGTCTTTTGATGAGTCTTACAAGGAGAGAGGGAATGAGATCACCAGATATGTGCTAGTAAATATCGAGACTAAGCAAAGCACAGATTCCTTTCCAGAGTATAAGCAAGAAAAGGAGAATGTGGCATCAGATCCAATGTTGCATTGGAACTTGAGTCTCCAGACACTGCAGTCATAAAATACTATAGCAGCTCTAAAAAACCTTTGCCAATTCACATGATTCACAGCCATTTTTTTGTTTGTCCTGCCTCCCCTCTATGCTTTTAATCTACAGTTAATCCAGGCCCACCATTATGGCTTTCCTTTCTGACTGAGCAATTGCTAAATCTTAAAAAAATGCTGAACATTTTTATTACCATCATTTTTATCATTTGTTTGGATGATAATAACGAATTGCTTCACTTGCTTAAGGCAATGAATGTGATAATTCCTTTTCCAGCTCTTTAAGGTTTGGTTTGGACACAGACAATAAATGACTCCAGTGATGACACACAGTAGTATACAGCACTGTCTCTGTGAACAAAACACTGAATAACACACCTGCCATTTTTAATATTCTAGTCAATATTCTGAAAGAATGTGTTGGCTGGCAACCAAACTCTATGCACTGTAGATAATGTTTAGGAGGAATGTGACATTCATCTGAATCATGGTAAATATGCATGAGCTATTGTTTGATATTTCCATATCATCATTTTCAAAGGACAATTTATTTATTTATTTATTTATTTATTTATTTATTGCAAAGTGAGAGTAATGACTTCAGAGCACATTACTTCTATATTGTTGAGGTAACACAAATGCAGTTGAATTAGACTTGTACAAAAAATCACCTATACACATGATGAATAATAATGCTGTTTATTTCAACTAGTACCTTTACTGATACATTCATTGTATTTATGTAATATTTTTTTTGTAGTTTTGAAATAGCAAAAAAATTGTATGAGTGTTTGTGGTTTTTTGTTTGTTTGTTTCTTTGTTTTCCGAAATGTGGAAAGTTATAATTTTATTAGATACAACTTCGTCTTTATTGAACTTCAAATATAAATGTTGGGAGAGTATTAACAAGTTAATCTTCGTAAAAGTGGTTTGTAATTTTTTCTTTCAGAGTAATTCTCCTATAACAACAATGAAGATCTCATCTAAAAAGGTAAAGAGAAGTGGGATGCTTACTTAATGCTTAATAGAGAAACAAATTGACATAAAGATGTTAAAAGATCAGTTGTAATGTATCATAATAAATATAGACAGAAGATTTTCCCTAATTAATATGGAGAAATATGACCAAAACTTTCATGAGCTGTTTATCTGCCCCAGAGCCACTAGGATAAAATAATATATATTAATAATTTACCATTTCTAATTCATTGACAGTGTCAAAAAAAAAAAAAAAGCAAGTAAGGAAAAAAAAAAAAGTACTAAAAGATGAAATTTGTCCTCCATTGTTTTACATAGGTCCTAAATAAAACTTTTCCTTCGAAAGTCTGGCTTACGTGAAAAATGCAGTGTTAGATCTATAGAGAAATTGTACATATCTATCTATTTTGCAATAGGAATGGTAAAAATAGTTGAGAAGATTTCTAATGAAATGTTAAACACCCAAACTTAAAATAAATATTTCAAGATTTTGCAAACAACATGTTGCTCAATATTTCACAAAACTAAGAATTAAACACTATCCACAATTCACTGAATTAAATTCAGTGCAATTTGATAGTTTTATGACCAAAAGATCAAGAGTTCCTAGTTTTTGTTTGTTTCTTGTTTTTAATATTAATGTTTATTTTAAGAATAATTGATGAATTGGTTCTGAATAAAAGAGATACTTTGGTCCAGATTCCAGTTATGACCTATTCAACTTTGAACATTCTTTGCAAAAGTTCTCATTTAATATAAAAGTTCTATTGGCTTATTTTTCCAGGTATCTAAGGCTATGAGAATTTGATCCAAAACCTCAACATAATTTCTATGACTTATGCCTTGGAAATGTATGAACTGGAGAACCCAGTTAGGAACTCTGCATAATATTTATTAATGTGACTATATGCAGAGAAAATAATTAGGTAAAAGACCAATAGCCCTCCCTCATTAAGAACCAAGTTCTAAAGTCTGAACAGTATTAATTCAGCCTGCCTGCCCCAGAACAGAACAACAACAAAGTCCAAAAACATTAACATTCTCTGGTGTTTCTAAGTGTTTTGTAACAGGAAGGTGGAAACAGTCCTGTTCACCTGGGAAATTTCTATTTATTTAGGCTTTATATATATTAGTGGCTCCTCTTGTGGTCTTGAGTTTATTCCAAAATTAATTCAAAGGCTTTTTGGTATACGAGTTGAGTCTTGGGTGAAGCTCCTCCACATCTGAAATAAATCTTTCCATTTCCTTCTACAGCAACAGCTGTATGTGAGCTCAGACGAAGGGGTCACCCAGGTATCCTTGCACCGCTGCCACATCTATGGGACTGCCTGTGCTGACTGCTGCCTAGCCCGAGATCCGTACTGTGCCTGGGATGGCAACTCTTGCTCCAGATTTTATCCCACAGGGAAAAGGTGAGCAGTCCTGTGAAATCTGCAAGGTTCCTATTCTGTAGGAGTAAGTTTTTTGTGCTGCTGTGTAGCTTGGAGCCTTGCAATATGATAGAGAAGTGAGATGTCATTCCTTTCAGAAGCATATACAAACAAAACATCTGTAGCTATTGTGCTTGGCATTGTTTATTACCTAGGAGCTTGCCTTGTTTGTCTTTTCATATTTAAAGTAATGGATGGAAAAAAAATAAAAAAAAGAAAAAAAAAGCTATTCCTAATTATAAATATTAATCTTTACATCTCACACACACAAAATCAGTGAAATATTTGTTCCCTTTATTTAAATTCAGTTGCTTACTATGGATGTAATTAAGATAAACTTAAATACAGCCAGGTATCTCTGAGGTTGTCAAAGAGATAAAGTGTGGTTTTTTTGTTGTTTTTTTTTTCTTTTTGTTCCTCACTTGTGCATAAGTGAGATGAAATATTTCCAGGGAAATTTCAGGCAAATGTGATTTCCATGTAATGCCTGCAATCTTGGAGACTTTTTTTTTTTTTTTTTTGACATGAGATTTATTAAAGCAGACAGAGAAAGCAATTTCTCTTTAATTTACAACAGAGCTAATAGTCCATCTCGTAATTCTTATGCAAAACAGGAGCCTCCTTCCTCCTCCCTAGGGAAATATTTAATAGCAGGGGGTTGTATTAAGCTTTTGTATTCCTAAGATTTCACTTCATGTACAAAGCTACAGAATATTCAATGAAGTACTACCGCAGAGGAGAGAGACCTTTCAGTTACATGTCAGAGTTTTGCCTAGTTTGTGTTCCTGTGCTCATTCCCTGCACTTGGGCTGCAGATGCAGAAGCCCAGATGCTGCGGACATACTTTACTGTTACCTACATGGGGAAAGCTGGTAGACAGAAACAGGCAAAGCTTGGCTCTGCTCCAGTGACCCAACCAGTTGATGACAATGGGATCCCTTGGGATTAAACACGATTACTTTTATCATTACAAACTTTTCTTGAATCATTCCTCATTTCACATAAAAAATGTAAAGTTCAACATGGTCATACAGCAGTAAAAGATATGGTACAATATCTGGGTTTTTACTGCTTTCACATATTATATTCAGCTTCCAGTCTGAGAACTGACTGTTTTCTTCCATGGAGTAAAGGTCAGAAGACAAGGGTGGAAAGAAAAGGAAAATCTCCAAGTCTCAGGTCACCGAACTCCTACACTGACATAGTCACTGAAAGATAATGAGCAGTCAGGTATACCCAGCCTGTACAGTTTCCAGTGGATTTCTTGCCATTTCTATGTACACAGCATGGTTATTTCCACTGTGGCTTGCTTCCATGATGACATTTTGTCTTCAGTTTGCTTTTTATATCAAATGAAAATAAACACCTAAAATTGTATGGGAAAAAATATATATATATCTGTTTTTACTATGTGAAGCAAATGAGTTGTCCTGTTATCTAACAAGAGAGATTATGAAGAAGAAAACTTCGGTAATCAGAGCCAAATCCCATTGTCTAGACAGTATTATCTTTCTGCTAGACACATTTGCTCATTTGCTTCCTTTGACACTTCTGTCTTCCATGATTTACTGTGTTTTCTCATCCAAATTGATTTACCTCAAGACACCGGAGAGTATCTTTATTTTCTAAACACCACCATCTCAGCCATTTTTGGATAAATATCAGACTTAAAGTTTAGATTCTCAGAACTGCTTAATGTCACCAGCATACAATTTCTGATGGAGTGGAGCATCTCAAGGTAGCACAGAAATCCTGAAATTCACTGAGAAATTTTCCATTGTTTCCTCTGACTCACATAAGCAGTTCACACAGGTTAAAATCCTAAGGCATAATATGAAATATTTTTGGTGTTTACCATCAAAAGTATACTTGGAATGTCAGAAACTACTCCTTTGAAAGATCACCTTTCAAATGTTTCCTTTTAAAACAATCCAGTGAAAGATCAGGTGACAAAGGATTATAAGGGCTGTCTCTCATTGTATGTGCAGTTCATGGTATAATGTAACGAAAGAGGCATCACCCTTCACCCAGCAATACTGGAGCTCCAGGGGCTTTTCATGGTTTCTTATCTTATGAGTCATTAGTGGATAGTTCAAAGCATGGATGTTGCATACCCCAACAGCATACCTTCGCAATAACATATTTTTTCACTGAACTTCATAAATATTGATCTAATTTACAGAATTTTCAGTAAATGAAATAATATATCTTAAGAATAAAAATTCAAGTTCTAGGTTTTCACACATTGAATTCTGTGAGCAGTGACCTCCTAGCCAAAGAAGTCTAAAATTCCAGTATGCCCAATCCTAGTAAGCTCCTCAACTACTTAACTACATAATCATGCTTTTGCATCTACCATTCAAATAATATAACAAAGCTCCATTTCAAAGTATTTTGAGACTTGGTGAGTTTGAATATATTTGGAAAGAAAGGAGGTCATGTGCCCTCATGTAAAGAACAGAACTGAATCTTAATTCTCCACCATTCTGGTTGAATACTTCAGTTACTCTGCTACCATGGTGGCTAAAGGCACTGAAAATAAGGTGCCTGGCAAAATCAAGGAGGGAACGTGTCCTACATTATGATTTTCTGCTGGTGTTTTAGATATGAGATCTGTGACTCTTCTACAACCCATTCTTACGTGCCTGCCTTTTTGAAGACGTCTAGCATCATTCAGGGCTTCTGCCTCTAAATGTTAGGTCTTGCATCACTAAACCTTTTATGTATTATCTCTAACTCTTCCATCTCTATGCCTTCATTGCAAAACTACTTTACCAACCTAAAGTACAACTGCTTTATGAAATTCTTCAAAATGATTATTCACTTAAACAGTATCTTCTCTCTAGCATCCCTGGCAGCAGCAAAGTAATCTCAGAGTAGGTAATGAACTATCCCTGATACATAATCTGTTTGAAAAAAAAAAAAAAAAAGTTTATTTGTTGTGTACCTATCTTGGAATAACAGTTTGTGTTTATAAAATATTTCAGGAGGAGTCGCAGGCAAGATGTGAGACATGGAAACCCTCTGACTCAGTGCCGAGGTTTCAACCTGAAAGGTACTATAATTTAGAGATCCTCGTGCTATATAAAGAACATATGGCTTTCCTTTATATGATTCATTACAGCTCATATTATCTGTGTGGTTTACTGGTAAAGCATAATTATTTTCCAAGTCTAAGTTTTTCCTTGCAATTACATGAAACCTGCACATATGATAAAAAATGATGAACTATGACATATAAAGTTCTGCGTACATGAAATGAGAAGCTGATAGTGTTGACTAAAAACAGATACAGTGAATTTGAGGCCATATTATGTTTTGGGGCACATCTTTCAGCAAACAGGAGGTTCTAGACCTACATTTTGAGTTATCATTTTAAAGTTTCTTCCTTTACATGGAAAAACAAATTGCTTCAAATCTCCTTATAAAGTTCCTTATTTCCAGCTGTGCAACTCTTTTGTCAGCCTGGCACAATGTGGATAGACAGTGGAGACAATGATCTGCCCTCCCAGCTCTCACTTTCTTCAGATTTCTAGTCACCAGCCAAATATGGCCAAAGTCATAGTCAGAGCAGACACACATAAAAGAAGCTTAATCCGTTTTAATCCCATGCCTGTCTGAGCTAGGCAGTGGCAAACTATGCTATCAAACCACAGGCCTGTATTAGACAATGATACTCCTTCCACCTCTGTTTCTGAGCTTGTTTTCAGTAAGTGTGTTCTCATCTGTTCCAGCTGGAGATTAAATAATAGATCTCACTCTGAATTTTCAATTACATTTTTAATTGAATAAAAGAAGAATGCTTAAAGAGTTACATGTCAAATGTTCAGTCAATAATAATTCCACTTAAATATATTTTTTTTTGGGTCCCAGAAGAATCTCCTGGAAGAAAACAGACCACAACAGTCAGACAGGCATAGAACCTTCAGGCCAAATGTGGCTAATTCTGCTCTAGCTGCCAACCCACAGCACCACTGGATCTTTCCCCATGATTCAGTGTTAGGTCATTTATATGAAGCTTGATTGCTTGAACAGATTAATTACAAAAGATGACCCCACCTGCTCAGTATTCACCTGAGCTCTGGGATATTTATATTGAAGCTCAGGCTCTGAATCATGAAGTACCTAGATCTGTGTGTCCTACCTTGTGGGCATGTGCAGTGACCACTCACTTGCTATCTATCCCAAGGATGGGTGTCTCTTCTTTCCATGTGGAAAATGTGAGAATGTCAACTGTCTGCTTTTTGGGCTGAGAGGAAATAAACATTTAAATTTTGACACAGAAGTCTTATTTTCCATACTTTGTTTTTTCTTTTTTAATGTGGATATATTTATAGATTTATATGTTTTAGCAATTTTAAAGGATGTTTTGGTGACAGCAGTATAGTGTAGGTAGGTGACAGCATCTTCTCATGTGGAAAACAGAAAAAGAAACAGCAACTTGGAATCTTTCAAAATATAATTCAAGCCATTTATAGAAAAACTATTTTTCTGGGGATAAAATTGAAACATACCTAAAAGACAAAAGGGCAGAGAGTTGGACAATGAGATGAAATCTTACAAGTTCATAAGGAAGATTACGAAGTCTTGAAACTAAGTCTTTAAACATGATAGGTTGCATGCCTTAGACCTCTCAGCTTGTATAAAAACATTTTTAGCATATTGCTATTTTTAAGAGATTGTCAAAAACTACAGGGTTTGTAATACCACTTTTCAAATGTTCTGTGAAACACTGTAATACTTTTACACTTGTTTTATACCTTATGGCCACTAGAGAAATGCATTTGTATTCTCTCTCTCTTTTTCTTAGCATGTATAAGTGGTAAGAGTATGGTCTAAACAAGAAGTTAAATATGCATTGATCAACTAAATAGATTTTAAAAAATGCATTGATAAGTTATACCTAGTCCCAGTGTATATAAAAATAAAGTTGTGCTACAACTCTGATTCTCACCATGTTCCACAGCTACAGACAAGCCAGCCCACAGACAAGCTCTTTGCTAGTTTATGGTCTTTGAATGCAAAATATTTCTATATTATTCTCCTAATAAAAAAAAAAATGCAACTGATTTTGTTACAACTTCATAAATGTGCTAAGAACTTGCAAAGACTAAACAGAAAAAACCTCCTTCATTTAGTAGCATACATTACAATTTCACATATCATTTCGTGAAAAAAAGGTGAAAAGAATGGGAGATATAGGCTGAGGAAAATCAGTCTTAGGACTGTACAAAAACACAGTCTGATTTTAAACATATAGAATTTTATGTATCTGCATTTCTCACGTTATTTTGTAACTATTGCTCCTTTGTCTAAATAAATAAATACATAAGAACTTTATTTTATATATGATGTAAGCTTTTAAATCTGGAAATATACTGATTTCAGGACAAATATTATAATTTAGGGCAAACAATGAACATCTGAAAGTTCCTATCAGTGACTACCAATTGTTCATCTATCAAAATTATAAAGGGCCACAACAAGTCTAAGTGATGACATACACTCAGCACTTGCCCAGGTGTTGCTGGAGTGCTATAAATTTGACCTGCTTTCAGTTGCTGGCCTAAGTATTTACTGAATTTCAGATTTAGAGCCAGGTCCTTTCTTAGAAGGAAAGGCTTTGTAAGAGAAGTAGATGATTGGCAGTCAAGTCTGCCCTCTCTTGCCTTTCTGTGATACTGCATGACCACTGGAATAGATGGAGCTGTCTTTAATTTAGGTCATTATGTATTTGTAGTCACAGCAACAACATTACCCTAATTTGTAAACTGTGAAGTGTGAAGAAGTGTATAAAACACTTTGTTTTTCTTTGGACAGTTCCAGAGAGGTGGTCTTGTCTTAGTAGAGAATGAGGTCATTTCTGGGAAGAATATGCCTGAGCTCACTTACCCCATCGGCAAGCAGAGCTTTCCAGGCAGGACTCAGCTCAACAGAAAGCATCTAGATATACATTTGCCTGCCAGCCCACAGGTATTGTCTTTCTCAGAAAAGATCATGTCCAAGTGAAAACACCAGTATTTGGAACTAGCTGTGATTCTTTACATTTCATTTATTATCTTAGAAAATTCTGTTCCTTAAAATACTCATTATCTGTTAATTTTAGGATCAGATATACTTCACTGGACCTGTTTTGCAAATAGTGCAAACACAGTTATTTTTTTTCCTATATAAAACTAGCATTTACATTTTCCTGACCTGCCTTCTTTTCCTTTCTAGCCTACAGAAATGCAGCAGAAACAGTCCAATACGGAGTGAAAAACAACACCACCTTTCTTGAATGTACACCCAAATCTCCTCAGGCTTCTATTAAATGGCTGCTACAGAAAGATAATGACAGGAGGAAAGAGGTGAGTAATGTTAGCAATAGCTCTGTAAGGGACCTCAGTCAGTATCTAATCCACATCCCAGACCGAGGCGAAATGGTATTTGTGTCTTCATCAGACTCCCCAGTTACACTGAACTTGGAGAAAGTGTGTGGATGCAGGACACTGGCCAGCACTTTACTTGTATAAGTCAAGGCAGAGATTTCAGTATTACTGGAAGGCACTTAACTCCTCAGCTCTGCCAACTTCTATCAAAGCAGAATAGTTATCAGAAAATACCCTAAAGTTAGGGAACCAGTTAATGAACTTTTCCTTCACACCTTACTAATTGCAAATGGAAAGTTTGCAGCACTCGGGACGTACTATTGATCTGAGGAAACAGGCATAAAAGCAATAAGCTGTATAAAGTTCAGGAAGAAGTCTGCATGCAGCAGCCTTTCTGTGTTATTGAAGAGATAAAAGGCAAAAGTGGGAGAAATGTGAAAGGTTTCTTTAGCGAGAACACGTATTGGCAAAAGTATTTCCCCACCATGCTGCAATCACATTTTCCATTACCGCACTCTGTAAGGCTCTCCAGTTTCAGCACTGCAATATACAGTATGATTGTTTATGAGGAATGCGTCTTCCTTAAGTAATATAAAAGTGGAAAAATCATTTCAAATCCAAGGCAGTTACTGTATGAATAAAAAGGAATGTCTTTTGTAAGGAAAAATTAAGTAATATGGTGTCTATTGATAGATTATAAATACTGAAAAGCATTAATCTCATATCAGGCCATTTTCCAAAATCAGAGAAGGCTTACAAAGCCTCTTGCTGAGTCTTTCATGCTGATTCTCTCATGCACTCTTCAAAGACTCGAGCCATGTCCTGGCAATCTAGGTGAAATTCTTTAACCTGTTGCTTCAGAAGAACCTCTCCCTATTTATTTATTTATTTATTTTGTGATGTTCAATAACAGGATTAGAATCAATCCAGTTTTAAGTAGCAACAAACTAAATCAATCACAAGATTAATTACTTTTCAAGCTAAACTGAATCTCTTGGGTTGCTGAAAATCTTCCCTCTACAATATCTAAAAAAAAATACAATAACAGAATAGCATAATAAATACATTGGATTTCAAGAGGGTCAGGTAATGCGAAGTGCAGTAAGAAATAATTCATAAAAATGCCAGAACTGGTATTCTTCACAGTGGGTTAATTTTTATTTCACAGCTGATATGCTAAGGGACACGTGCAGTGTCATTTATAGTCAGATATAACTCAACAAAATATCATAACTTGCTTTATTCAGATGATGTTACTATTTCCTGGGACTGTCCAAAGTCTGAAACCAGAAAGAAAATAGGATAGTAGAAAAACTGGTCTAGGTTTCCAATGAGCCAAGTCCCAGCTGATGCTACTTTGAAGAAACCTTTTTTATCTGGCTTTAAACTCCACAGTTCAAAGAGAGTTCTTTGGTGATAGCCCCAGAAACCTTCTACCAGTCAAAACATTTAACCAGAAGCTACCTTCAGTTCAATGACAGATCAGCCTTTGGCCTAATCCTGCACCTGTCTTCCATGAAGTTTCAACAGCAGTGTCTGATGTTGGAAGGAATGGTTGCAGGGATATAACCTTGGCAAATAAAAGTACATTTTCTCAGCTTCTCTACTTGAACATTATAAAAACTTTTCTTTCATGTAGTCTCCAGATTGACATTTTTGTCTTCATCCCAGTCAAATCTACTGTAACATAATGAATACCAATATTGAAATTATTTTCTACAGTGACACCTAACCTACTTTGAGGTAAGATCTCTCCTAATATTAGCAGGAATAGTGGTCACTGCGATGCATGATAAAGCAAAATATAATACATTTAAGAAACCCTTAATAAAGAAAGAGGCATTTGAAGCCTTAGCCAGGAGGTCCAATACTGCGTTGTTCTGTAACATTCTTGAAAAAGTTCATTCTGCCTTTCCTCCCTTTAGGTCAAGCTGAATGAGAGGATCATAGCTACTGAGCAAGGACTCCTCATTCGCTCTGTCCAAGACAGTGACCGAGGGCTTTATCACTGCATCGCAACAGAGAACAACTTCAAGCAAACCTTAGCAAAAATCAATTTCAAAGTGCTAGATACAGAGATGGTGGCCTTTATGACTGACAAGTGGTCCCCTTGGACCTGGGCCAGCTCAGTGCGAGCACTGCAGTTCCACCCAAAGGACTTTGTGGGAGCTTTCAGCCACTCAGAAATGCAGATGATTAACCAATACTGCAAAGACAGTAGACAGCAAGGTCAGCAAAGGGAAGAATCTCAGAAGATGAGAGGCGACTACAGTAAACTAAAGGCCCTTATCAATAGCAGAAAAAGTAGAAATAGAAGAAATCAGTTACCTGGATCTTAATTTTATTTTGTAGTAGGAGATATCTTTGTCCTCACTGTAGGGGGCTTATATTTGTCTGTTGAGAAAAAATTTGAGCAAATATGATGAAAATTAAATGATATTACAACAAGCTTCAGAAAATATCATCCTCCCAATAAAATGCAGTGTAACTTAACTAAAGAAAAGATGTGGAGAATTTTCATTCCTAGATGCTTACTGGCACTAGATTATGCTCTGTCCTAGAAGCAAAACTGAGTGTTATTCTTAAACCAGATTCACATTCAACATCTCAGTATTTAATTAGTTGAACAGAAATTATTACAAAATCAATGCATTATCTTGCAACTTTGGAACTGTACTAAACAGATTGGTGGTGGAAGAATCTGGGTTAAGATGCAAGCTCAAAGTAAGATGGTACTAAGATTTCCTTGCACTGCATTTATGAACATGAGTTTCTACTTGTTTACTGTTCTATACTGGGTTTACAGCTTTCACTCATTGTTCAAATCATGTGAATGCATGCATATAGGAAGCAAACATAGTAGAAATGTTTCATTCATTCAGAGGTCAAATGAAGGAATGAGTAGAAGACAAAGAGAAAAAAGCTTTTTATACTTTGTCGGAGGAAACACTGATTATTGTGCATAGTATGAGTTGTAATAAATTTATGAGTCTGGAATGTAACTTAAAATATCTCTGCTCATATTGATTTTTATAGGATGTCCTATGACATGACATAGCTTTATAAGTGGCACAAGCTAAGATGAGAATGTTCATTATATGTACAATTTTGAAAAACACCTAAGTGTCTTGGGTATTTTAGCTATTTTCAAAGAATTACACTCCAATTTTTTTCAAAGGTCAGAATGTGGGTATACTGTACAGTGTTTACTCAAAAATTGTCTTTAATCTGCTTCACAATTTATTTGGAGCTGGTCTACAATATAGAAACAAGTCAGAAACGTCATTAAAATTTTCAAAACATTATTTTTTCAGCTAGTTTCTCAAAGTTGCAAATATGTTATCTAGAATTAAAGCATTTCCATTTTTCAGTCTTTATACCTTTTTTTTTTTTTGGTTGGTTTTCTGCTGAAAAGAAGAAAAAGGGGAAAAAAAGATAGAAAATAAAAAATAAAAATAAAAATGTTTGGGTCAAAAACCTAAAATTACAACATTTGGAGGGCATGTTTAAATAGAAATATTTTTGTTTAAGAAGCAGCTGTCAGGTCTAATGAAGTATGTCTATTGAAAACTGGTTACATGTGCATCATCTATCCTGGGCAAAACAATCGTGTCCTTTTGAGCAACACTGATGCCAAAAAATAGGGACAAATGTTCATTATTTTATTCTCTAAGAGTGTTCTGGAAGCCACTGGGTTTGTTTACAGGAAGTAGACAGTAGGGATTAAATGTGTGTGACTACCTTAGAAAAGCTGTTTTATTACATGATATTTTTATGATGGTATGCAACAATATAAGCTAATTAACTATGTTCAGTTCAATAAATAAATGAATAATAAATAAATAAATACGCTTTCTAAAAAATCACTTAGTGAAAATAACTTCTGAGCCCAGTGAAGGTAAGAAAAAGTTAGCTCCAGCCAGTAACATGGATACTGTATTTAAAACACAGTTTTGAAAAATTTAATGGATGCTTGTTGAAACTCTTGGGCATTATTCTGATTCTACACTGGGCATAACTCTACAGGATGTAGGAAGACACCTCAGCCAGTGTGAATTAGGATCCAGTGCAATGGAGTTAACTCTGTTATTAAGGTGATACCATAGTTTGATATGTCCGATCGTCACCACCTGATGCAGAATAGCTGGGAAATGGGTCATGATTTATCAAACTACTTGAACACTCTTCCTAAGACCCTTTGATGCTGATGGACTTCTTTGATGCTCTTGGACTTCTGTATACATGCTTAGTGCTTGCTTCAAAGGGGGTGGCAATGACTGATTGTATGATACCAAGTAGTTAAGTGTTTTCCTCTGTCAAGGCCTAAATGCAAGTTTCTGCAGTATGTAGATGTTGGTATGTGAGGTCCTTCACATGGAAACCAATGGGTAAATTTTATTTTTGATTTCTGTGATCTTGGAACCAGCCTTGAGAACTGGTAAAAAAATACTTTCTGAGGGGAGAAAAAAAAAATACATATATATATATATGTATTTTATATATATATATATGTATATATATATGTATATATATATATAAAAAATACGTATATATATGTATGTATATATATGTATTTTATATATATATATATACATATATATATTTCTATATATATACATATATATATATGTTTTTTTTTTTCCTGAGGATAACCGACTTCTGGAGTGTGTAAGTTACAAACCAAAAATTGAGTGCCACAAAATGAAACTACCTCCTAGAATGACATTAGTACATATGCTCTGTAGGCTGCCATACTCTTATTTCCACAGCAGATTCACTGCAGAGTCAGTGTGATATTAATGTCTATTGTGAGGATCATAATTGCTTCCAGATGGAATACAGTGATTAATAAGTATTTAAGGGTACAATTTACTCCTTAAGTGGTTAGGTACAGTGATATTTTAATAGGCCCCCATTAGGCCTCAGAAATTATAGTTACACTGTTTTCTAATAGAATATTGGCAATAAGGGATTCCGTTAAAACAATCAGCATAACTCAGTTTCATATGATTATAAAATAATATTTTTAAAGCTGCTTCATATACCATTATTATGGTATGACTGTTTAAGGGATTATACTTAAACTAACATTTTTCCTGCTGCATGAAAACTTCAGCAAATATATAATAAGTTGCTGTCAGTGCATAACTGGTCCAAGCTTCCATGCTTTAGCAGCCTTCCCCTGTGTATAGAGTAGTCAGGAGCCAGATGCTCAGCTGGTATAAACTAATGTAACTTCCTTGCTGTCCATTTAGCTACTGTGGTTTCTACCAGCTGAGGGTTTGGCCCTGAATGTACAGGATAGACAAACTTCGATTTTTATTTGTTTAAAGTAGCCCCTCTACTGTAGGTAACACCAAAATTTAGGACTGTAATATTGTTTGTGCTATTTAATACTTCCTATTTTGAGGATTACTAAATTATGTATATAATTTTATTTCTTAAAAAATACAAAAGCAAAAAGACGTCTAGGCATAACTTCACAAAATGTAAAGATATGTTCTCTGCTAAGAACTTCACCATGTACTGATATTTTTTGGTTATTATTATTTTGTGTAGTTTGTAAAGTTTGCTGAAATCTCGACCTAACAATGTGTTCTTTGCAATTGTTGTTACTGTAGATATGCGTGTTTTATTAAGAAAATCCTGTTTTTAAAAATTGTAGGTATGTGTAAAAGTTCCTAGCATGATGAAACTGTCATTACAGTGAATATGCATTATATAGTGTGTAAGAAAGAACAGAATGTAGTTTAACATAGTGTTATTTAATTGAATATCTAAAATATTATTTGCCTGACAAAATAAAGTGTGTTGCAACAACTTTTTTTTTTTTTTAATTTTCTCCTTTACAGATATGTTTTAAAAATAAGAAACTTTACTTCTTTATCTGAAGAACAACCCCATAGGCTTTCTTAAACAAGTCAAAGAAAATACTTGCAGCATAAGGTATTACATCTGATAGGTTCTGAGCTCTGCTCTAGGCCACAGTGATTTCCAGGCATATATGAGGAGTCAAAGTTGAATTCTTTCAGAAAAGACCTTTTGTAAAGTCCCTGCACATAAACAAGTCAACAGTTTTTCATTGTAAAAATAAAATAAAATAAAATAAAATAAAATAAAATAAAATAAAATAAAATAAAATAAAATGGTTTTCTTCTAGAAGTATAAAGTATGACTTTATAAAGAATGCATATAAGAAGCATAAAGAAATGTCTGGCTTTTAAAAAGGGGAGTGAAATGTAAATGCTTTATGCTTTTATTTCAATTGGAAACAAAATAAAGCAAACAACAACAACAAAATACATTTTGTGAAATCCTGCAAATGAAAATTTGTGTTGCTCAGCTCTTTCTTTCAGTTGGGACTCAAGGCATTTGCCAAGCAGCTCTGTAGGGGAGGTATGCTGGTGGGGTTGCACCTTTGGGAGCTGCAGTTCTCTCCCGTTTCCTGGCTTGTCCTTGGAGCAAAATTACCTGCCTGACAGCTACAGTACACTCCTTTTTCCTGCATCTATCACCCAAGCAGTGTTATAATTGGTCTTCTTGTCTTCAGTTTTTCCAGATGGGTTTTAAAAAGAAAACATAGGACCTGCTTTTCGGGGATAATAATTAAAAAGTTAATGTCACAAATACTGACCTTCCCAACGAGGTTCTGGATCGTTAAACCTGGATTTTGATTTCCCAAATAGATAGACTCCTGCAAGGCTTTATGAGGTGTGAGAAGGATAAGGTTACCTCACTCCAGGATTTCCGTACAGGCTGGCTCCTAGATATGCTGACACTGGATAAGTTACCTGCACTCAGGCCAGTTTGGGTCTGAAGCTGAGGTTTTGAGCACTCCCAAGTGCTGTAGGAAATGATTAGGCTCTAAAAGTCAGGGACTTAAAAGCTAGGCATTTACAGAGTTCAACACTCTGATATACATTTCACAGATCTAATCCTCTGTCTTTAAACCCTGTCCAGTCTTTTGATGATCTCTCCCCCTTCTCTTTTTCCCCACCTTCTGTATAATAATGGTTCAACTACTTATTGCTTTGATTCCTTAGCTCCAGGCAGTGGGAAAACACATGACTTCTCAGGACATCACATGTGAGATTTTAAAAGGCCTAAGCTTTCTTCTTTGTCTTTCATATTTGTTCAATTTATTTTATTTATTTTTTTTTTTTCATCTGGGAGTTGCCTTTCTTTTCTCTCTTCTAATGCCAAGCTCTGTTCATTGAAAGCAGAATGCGAACGCCACACACTTATACTTACACAGTCTATTGCGATGTGTGTGACTGTGCAGGATCCCTAGAGGAGCAGAAGAGCAGTGCTAGGCACATCCTCGTCTATATATCCACAAAAGCCCAGAGGGAACCAGTGAAAAATATTGCATGCATAGGAGGCACCACTAACAACAGGATGGGTCCCAATGCTGAAGAATGCCTATGGAATTAACTGTTGTCTCTAGAATTAAGTCAGTGGCTTTAATTCTGTGGGACTAAAAGCAGATTGGGACACTGTGACTTTTGTCTAAAGCAATAGACTAGGTCTTGGGAGACCAATCTCTCTTTATTCTTTGAGCTGCAGCCAGCTTGCTAAACCCATTCTCCTGCACCCCAAAGTGGTCCACAAAAGCCCTATCTTCTAATCACTCATTTTCTAAATTATCTTCTTCTGCACTCTCTCTCTTTTTTCTTTTTTTTTTTTTTTCAATCAGGAAACTAACATAGCATAAATAATAAAAACCTGCTGGCATTTAACATGTCTGATCTAAACTAAAGGCTGAGATTTGAAGATGTCTCGGCATTCTGAACACTCCAAGATGCAAATTCAACACAGCTGGCTCAGCAGTCAACAAATAATTACTTTACAGTGATAGACTGTCTTGTATCCCAGGACTCATTATTGGATTCTATATACTGCTGTACAGAGCAAACAGGATTCACGTATTCTTAGCATTGTATCAGCTTCATTACTGCTGTTTTGAATGCCAGCCTTATAAATGAACCCGAATGTTTGCTGAGCTCTACATTCAAGACTGTTTAGGCCAAGGGGTTTCAAACTATTCAACATTTTTAAAAGCCCTGAAACTCTTCTAAAGGATTTTAGAAAGAGCAAATTAAAAAATGGTCACTGTTGTTATCTGTGGGAAATGAGAGAGTCGGTAAGAAAGACTGTTTTCTAGCTGAGCAACTTGTACAGCAACATGTAGCATGGGGAAAGAATAAGCAGAAATACATTTATTTAACCTTAGGTTCACAACTCTTTTGGATAGTTATTGTTCCTTGGCTCTTAACAGTAGTTCTGTTTCCAATATTTGCTCTCTCTCTCTCTGTCTCAAAGATCCCTAGGAGACATCGGGTTTATACTTCCTTTCAAGTTCACGTCTTAGGACATAATGTCCAGGACATCCTGTCAGGCCTTTCCTCTAATAAGACATCAGTAAAAATAACATTACATATACTGCTATCCATGATATTTGTCTAAACAGTTTCAGCAGTTGATATAATATTAAATAATAAATAAATAAATTTTACATTTTTTAAACTTTGCTAAGAATGACAGACAGAGAGGAACAGCACCCCAGAAACACAGCAATGCAACATGCCACACATTTTCAGTGAACGCTGTGAATAGAATATGAATTACTATTGCACGTTGTTAGATAATGGGAAAATATTATTCTTTCATCTCTGAAGGCCTGATTCTCTAGTAAGTTAAAGCTCACCAAAATTAATGTCGTTTAACTGCTCACAAAGAGAATTTGGTTAGGCCCTTTCAAGAGCTTTTATGCTCCTCTCAGTTTCTGTTGAAAAATCAACTACTTCCTCTTCTAAAAGCTTTTCTTTCTCTACTGTTCTCTTCCTTTTCTGTATCATCTCCTTTTTATTTCCTTACCTTTCCTCAGCCAAACTCAAACTCAGAAGAGCTACGTTAACTTAGCTGTTTTAGTTACAAACCCTATTCACTCTAATACTCTTAAATATATTGCCTATTATAATCTTCAACAGATGCCACATATTGTTAGTTTCATCAAGCTTCTCTGCTTCATGGTGTCAGCTAAAAATAAAACAAAATGACAACAACAACAACAACAACAACAACAGAAAAGAAGAATCTCTAAGATGTAAGTAGACTTTCGAGCTTAAGAACAAACACCAGAAACATATCACTTAGTAGAATGTATATGTTCACACTCGACATTTGTGTATTATTTTGTTCTGGTTTGAGAGTTGCATTGAGTTTTGTTCTTGGGTGTTTTTGTTTGTTTGTTTGTTTGTTTTGTTCTGTTTGTTTTTTTCCAGTACACTATTTGTACTGCAGGCTGTTCCCTGTTTTATGTCTGACAATACAAGCATCCAGGCCCAAAGACTTTGTTTTAGGGGACTTGAGGTAACAGAGGACGGAGAAGTGAAATATCAATACATGGTATTGCACAGACTTAATCTATTTGACAGATTGCCAGTCACAAATAGATTCTGTCAAATTTCTATGAAGATAAATTATTTTGTAACTCAGAAAGGTTTATAATCAAAATAATTAGTCCAATCTATCCAAATGATTACAAAGAATGTTCCTAAGATTTTTTTGTTTGTTTTGTTTGTGGAAAGATCAAAGGACTTTGCCATGGAAGTTGAAGATCACCCTTGTTACCACAGAAACAAAGCTAGGTGCCTCCTTCATATATTCAAGACAAAAGGAGTTCACAAGTTTTCTTCTCATAAGATTTCTAAGGATTAGAATTAGATATTTACCTACGTATGGATCTATCCTGTGTATGGATCTCTCTTGTGATGTGTCCTCCACCTAGCAATGTATGGAGTGGGCTATCAAGAAGTGGTTAAAGCAGAGAATAACATACCTGATGGATTTCCCAGGGCTCCAGAAGTAAAGGGTCATATTTACTGCCATTTGGTGACCACATGGCCCTCTGGAGCAGCCTAGTTGTCTCCCGGCATAGGATCTGTTGTGGTGTGGTACAAATTGTCCAAGGATCCCTAAATGGAGTTAGAGACAGTATATTTTCTAGTGTTGCTGGAGACCAGTTAGAGACTAACAAAGAAAGAATTGCCTTGCCAGTTTATTCGTTCCTGTCAAGAAGGCAAGCTGTTATTTTGAAAGGAGCTAACGACACGATGGCGAAAACCATATAAGCTGAACAGAAACTTCCCCTGTATCCTCCAGCCAACTGTAAAGTCAGCCAGCAGAAATCTTGGAAATGGTACAAGATTTCCTGAATTGAGAGCACTCAGGTTTGAATGCCAAGAATAAATCTCACTCTGAGGGAAACCTCTAAAGTAACTGCTGTTGACTATGCTGTTACTGACTGGTGAAGGCAGAGTTGAGTGTGGCAGACAGTGTCACACTGTGCCAGATGCTGCATTTCCCTAGTCCCATTTACACCAGGTTTTGCCTCACTTGTCAGTACGGGGAGAAGGGAGATGATGCAGTCTGCTTACTTTGCCTCAAACTGGCAACTCTGGGCCTCTCCTTTGGTTCACTCCAGCTACTTTGTGCTGTCCCAGAAAGCTGAAACAGTCATAAACACCATTTAACTGGTTGATTAAGTCAGTTCACAGCTGCTTTTCATCACCAGAATTGTGCAAAGCAACCATTGTGTCTAGGCCATTATGTAAGTCCATTTACCAGGACAAAGAACTAGGCTGCATGGTTTTGGGACTCATCAACATCCTAAAGAAAGACTCAGCATGAGAAGAGGTGGTGCAATAACCAGGAGAGTGCTCATTTTACTTGGTAGTGACCTCTTTCAACTGTAAAATGGGAGAAGAATTTCTGTAAATGTTTTCTGCTTGCTGCACAACTGTATTTCACCAACAAGAAAGTCCTTCAGATATATCAGATATTGCACTTGAAATTTAGCTACTTGAAAGGAGCAGAAAACATGTAATTCTTGACAGATCCAGAATTCAAGTCAAGACGACAGTTTAGTGTAAAATACCCTGCATCTTGTGCAATGTCAAACTGCTTGTCTAACACATGCCCAATTCCCATCCCTGTATCTTAGAAAAGATCCAGCAAGTATTTCCTTGATGACACACTAAACTGCAGCCCAGTCCAATGTACTCCCTACTCAGTTTCTTAGGCCAGTTTTCTGGTGAAAACTCCTACTGACGTTAGTTATTCATCTTCGAAGAGTGAGGTCTGAATAAGGCTTGTGGGATTTGACTTTCTGAGAAGTGTTCTTTGCCTCCTTTTTCCTGTGTCTGGGGTCTTTTGCATTTGAAATCTTTCTCACCACCTGATTGTGGGTGCTCTATATCCTCTCTATAAATTCATTCCAAGTCATTAATAAGAACACTTAGTTTCTGTTTTATTTATTTTAGGTTACTATAGCTATAGTAACCATATACAAAGTCAGGATATCACAAACATAAAGCAATAAGACAATATTCAGAAAATATTTTTAAAAAAGAAAAAAAAAAAAGAGAGAAAAATAACACAGTAATACGAAGATTTTTAAAAATATATTTTGAAAATTAATTATTTTTAATTAATTTAAAGAAATTAGATTCCTTCCAGATTCCATTATTATACAGTAAAAGAGAAATTAATATATACAGCAGCGTTTATATTATTTGACAAATCTTAGTCATGACTGTGATAATGTTATTGCTCTCAGTCATCCCCATACACCAAAACACTCACATTCCCAAATAAGTGAATTATTCCCTTCATACTGAATGAGGTAAAATGGCTAAATGCTTCTTTCATTCAAGGTTCTCTCTAAATAGAAAGAGCCCATTTTTTCGGGCATGGATACAGCTCTGAACCAAACTAGATGTGCATGACTGCAATCCTGGTTGACCTGTAGCTGTGCTGTTTAGTCCACCCACACCCACCAATACACAGACAACGTTAATTGCCAGTTTGATGATATGGGACAGTAGGAACCTGTTTGCTGATTTGAAGTTGCCTTTGAAGTTGGCTAGATGGTGCTAGAATACACTTCTGTATTACGTTAACAAGCATATAGCTCATATTCTCCTCACTGTTGATCAGTTAGTACTTAAAGCTCAGTTTTAGCTTAAAGATTGTTAAATGAGTCAGTTCTACAGTCCATCCCTGGACCAGAAACTATTAACAGTGACCTAATAACTAAATATTAAGATGTTTTTAAGAACAGAAATTAAAACTAATACATATTTTAAAAATCCCCATTGCCATATGGTACTGCTACTTGACAATATGCCTTTTTTTGTTTGTTTGTTTGTTTCTCTGAAGGTTATTTTGTCTTTCTTAATATAAGAATTTGTATCAGTTGTGTAGTTTAATTTTCCTTTCTGCTACAAATCTTGGTCTCCCTAACTCCCTAACTTTTCTGTTTGTTTGTTTACAACTCACTTGGGTCTATTGACTTGAAGAAACATGTGATGCAATTAATATGGGAGAGCTGCAGACACATTTGTGTACAGCCTGAATTTATATTTTCATTTGACTGGTCAGAAAATTGGTTGCAATTCAAAATAAATGTGTCATTCTAGATCTCACACTCTATTCTACAAAGAGCTACCACTCTGTTCTACAAACAGCTACATACGCAGAGCAACAGCTGAAATGAAAATGCAAGTCTCAGTGGATATTTAACCTCCAATTATTTTCAACTTCTCTTATCATCACTGACCCCAAATTGCATATTGGCCTTTTCACAAAGATAAAAAGAGAGTTTGAACTGCTGGAAAAATGAGTTACAGCAAACGAAGACAGCGTGTACCAACACGGTCCTCATAGTCTGCTTGTAAGCAAGCAGTTGATGGTATTTTATAGCTAGTCTGGGGAAGATAAAACCAGACCTTTGCTGATACATGCTAGCTGACTGCAGAGAATCCTGCAGGAGCAGCATGTCTTCCTCCACACAATGACTTTCAGCACCACAAGAAAGCCGATTGCAGCTTAGCCATTGCCATGAATGTGGTTGTATGTTTGCAGTTTAACAGAAAGATGCCTCTCCACTCCAATCTGAAAATTAAAGAAATGAATATATGTCTTTTGCAGCCCATGGGCTGGAGAAAACACACACACAAGGAAACTGATACAAAGAAAACACTTTTCTGTTAAGTTAAATATTGTTGCAGCTGCTTATTGCCCTGTCTATTGAGGAAAACAATACCTTCACAAGGTCAAAGGGCTTTCAAATAAACATTAATACACTTTCTGGATGAGTAAGTTTAAAACGATTGCAGAAGAAACTGTCAGAATGTTTTGATTCATTCATGTAGTATTTGCTTCTGTCAGTCCACCCTCTTTAGCAAGAGAGGTGTTGAGCAAATCTCAAGCCACATTTTTGGGCTGCTGCATGTTATAAGAACTAGACTGAGGCTCTGGATTGAATTTTCAGTGGTATGTGTACAAAAGCAAGGTATTAATCATAGAATCATAAAATCATAAAATGGTTTGGGTTGGAATAGACCTTAAAGCTCATCAAATTCCACCCCCCTACCATGGGCAGGGACACCTTCTACTCAGAGAATGCAGAGTGCTGGTTTCTCTGCTAATTGACAATCATGAGCACTATGTTATTAAGGCTCATGAGATTTCCTCTTCCCTTTCTTCTCTTTTCCACGCAAAGAGAAGTTCCTTCTCTGGATGAGTTTACCTGGGGTTGCACATAGTCTGAGAATAATTACAGGCTCATGCTTTGCAATTGGAATAACATCTGCTGTGGAAATCATCAAAACTTCCAAGGGCTTAGATGACTGGTGTGCTTGGATGCGGATAGATGAATCTTAGCTGATTGTGGCCATGAGGCATCAACTTGGTCAGGAGACCACTCAGATTCAGGCATCTAAAGCCAGATGCAACACACTGAATAGACAATTCTGAAGTTAGATCCCATGAAACACATAGAAGCTTGAAATACTAATTCCAAAATAAAAACCCAAAGTTTCTCTCTAGTTCTAGGAAGCCTTAAACCCAGCAAATATTTTGAGGGACAACATCCATATAAGCTATGTCTTTCAATTCCTTGGCCAAAGGGTTAGAATCAAACCCTTGTCAGGTGTATTTCATCACAAAATAAGACCTAAGCGTCTTAGAGGAATCATGACTCACAAGTATCTCTTTTTGTTCATTAGTTATCAAGAGGGTGTAATGTGCTAATATAATAGCTAAGGTAGGGACAATAGATGAGATAAACTTCAGTATAGCTGCCTCCTGGGATGACCAAAGTGGCAGGCACTGGAAGAGAGCAAGAGCAAGGACATAGACACCATGGATCAGCTGAAAGACTTGATACGTCCCAGCTCATGCAGGGGTATGCACTGGGGCGGACACAGGCAATTCACCAGGTTCATTTTTCCTCTTTCCTTAGTTCTGTATGAAATTCAATGGATTCTGACTGAAGAGTATCAACCACCTCCATACTTGCACTAAAATCGCATTTACAGGTGCTAGGCAAGAGCAGAAGTCCTTTGTTCTCGGCACTGTTCAGATACATGTGACAGCCTCCATGTAGGTCAGCAAGGCAAATAGGAGGCAGAAGGAGTAATAGGGCAGGACCGTGGCAAGGCTGCAGTCAGAACCAAGTCACTTGACTCTGGAGGATACACATGGATCATCAGCCTTTACGTGCTGCCAAGGAGATGTTACCAGGAACTGCCTTTTCCACCCTTCCCAGATGCCAGACCTCTACAGGCAGAAGCGATGTAAAATCTTAATGTCTTTTCTTACAGAGTAACCTAGGTCATATCTCTATGACCACAGTAACCCAGTTGATCAAACTTGATTTTAAATTATCTAATTTAATTGTAGGAAATGGCCTTTGGCCTTATGCCTCTGCTTTTAAAAGGATTGCTTCAGCACTAGTCATTATACTTATGCACAAACCACCCACTTCAATATGGAAATTGTGGCAGCCCAAGGGGATTTCATTAATTAACTAGGGAGAAGGACACATAATGTCATTTGCTGTAACTGGATCTGTAGAGCCAATCAATAAGTGACCATATGTGCATGGGCCAGGAGCATTTCAATCCCCTCAGCATCACTGTGAAAAAAAAAAAAAAGAAAAAAAAAAAGAATGCAGGAAGGAGCTCCTTTATCTGTGACACAATCTTGTGGTCTCAGGCATATTTTCATTGCTTAAAAGAATTGCACGAGCCATGCTGTCACATTAAGCCACACAAAGCAGGCAGATTTATCGTCTGCTTGGAAAAGAATAGTAACCAAAGAGCTTTGCAGTTCCAAGCCAAGGACTTGACAAGCATTATAAGAATAAAACCTGTTTTATATCAAAGCTTTCATAATCAAGCCATGTTTTGCATTTGAAGTCCAAGTTTGCTACTCTTAAAGGTCAATTTTTTTTCTGAGTCTGAAAGAAATTCATGGTATTAAGTGCTAATGCAGCTGTAAATACAGCTTTCTAGCTTTTTTTTTTTTTTTTTTTTTCCTGCCTGTTCTATTGGCTAAAACCTTAAACAGCTGGTGTTTGCTATATTGAATTCTTAGGGTGAAGAGTTTGTCCTACACACACAGAATGTGTTCATTCCTCAGGAATCAAATGACCACACCAGAGCTAAACAATATGTGAAGCATACAATTTATTTTTTCTCCAAATGTTGAAAGCTGGTACATTTATTTAACTTTGACTACAAACCACTTATTTTCAGTAGAAAAATGCATACAAGAAAGAGTAAAAAGAAATTATTGAGAGGTGTTATTTGGAGCTTTACTTAATGCCTACCGCCTTAAAAGCTACTGGTTCTCAATATTCAATCTCCAAATAGAATGGGATAAAGTTATTTATTTATTTATTTATTTATTTGTGAGAAATCTTTCTTTAAGGCAAAAAGGTCTTGAACCAACATTGACTGTATTAATGTAATGATCTCCAGTGAATTTTTGGGAGCTGGAGCAGGCAACCTATTTGAAAGCAGACTGGTTAATCATTTGTATTAACTCACACATAATCTGCTATCCAAACTTGTACTATTTAAATGGCATTCAATATATTCTAGCTTTGGGTTATAGTTTTTAGTTGTTCATTTTGGTTTGATGGTATGGATAGACCTCATGATCAATCATCCTAGGGTTGCATTTTCAGTGCTCTTTACAGCCAGAACAACTTGAGCCTTGGGCCCAAGATCCAGCTGACTAATTCTTACTTAACACCCCTTAAAATGACTAGGATTCATACGTGTAAGCAGTACATCAGAGTTCAGATGTCTTTGAATATTTGGGTTTTGAAAGCCCTGTAAGTGAAGGTTTAAGCTCTGGAAGACAGGATTTTTGCCTGAGGAAAGTGTGTGTCTGAGGCCCACCTTGACAACTAGAAGCTGATTTCACCGGGGACCATGGCCTGGAAAATGAGTCAAAGGGCTTAATACTTTGATATCACAAGTATTAAAATGCCTCAATCCTGCCAAGAAATTTGTGAATCTTTTCAAATCATTTTCCTAATTCCGTAAAGCTCTTAAACCAATGACGCCTGAAAACTCTTGTGCCCTTCACACAGGGTGCATCAGGCTGCAATTGCATCCTGGTCACCCGCTCTCACGCATTTCAGCTCTCCCTTTCAACATGCCGTGCCAGTGCTCCAACACCACTGTTGGCATACATTAAGTAAATCACTAACAACCTGAATGGAAAAGCTCTGTACATGAAGTTTTTGTGATGAAGTGTGGAGTTCTTCAAGCAAAAGTCCTGCTGGGTAGTTAGAGACATTACCAATCTTGCATACAGGGCTGAGTCACACAGGCGGAAAAGGTGGAGTGCATCCAATGCATGCTTGTAGGGTTTTTCCCCTATTGCTCTCACTTTCATTCTGTTGAGTTTACAATGGGAAAGTTGATCAAGAGAACAGGGCAGTACCCAGTTGAAGTGCCATGGGACGTGTTGTTTCCCAAATGTGTTTCTTTTGCATCACTACCAGTTATCCAACCTTACCATTCCAGGTAGCTGGGGATTTCAGGTACAGTCATGCACATATATGGAAAGCAGACATTGACAAAGCAGTGGGTGGTTATCAAGGCAGAAGAAATGGGTGAGGAGGGTGTGAGGCAGTGTACAATATCCAGTGTGTTTGCATATGATGTAATGAAGAGCACCAGCCTTATCAGGTGGTGCAATTATATTTTTTGTTTTTATTTATGTGGGTATAATGTAATCATGCCATGTGTGCAGCAACTGTCTTCTTCAAAATATGTTTTTTTACAGGTTTGTGTACTGTGTGTTTTGTTTGCTAGTTGTCAGTGCCTGTCTGGAGAAAATGTCAGCAGTCACTGCTCAGGGCTGGAGGAAGCAGAGCAACGAGGACAGAAGTAGCAAAAGAGTATTTTATATATGAGCTACATGTGCTCCCTGGTGAATCAGCAGCTGGACATGAAATCATGTGATAGCAGCTGCCTATGAAATCTACTTTGGGAAAGCCAGTAATGGAGGAGGTTTAATACATGTTGCATATCTGTCATTTTAACACGCCTCCACTACCTCCTCAGGCCCGTAAACTCTCTCCCTGCCCTTCAGGCAGTCAGCATGAAGGCTTAGTCTTCAGAAGGAAAGCCAAGATTCTACATGCCAAACTTCAATCAGGCAAGACTTGCTGCAAAGCATATTTGCAGAGCTAATTTGAATAATGGATACAAATTTCTAAATCAATATTTAAAATGCAGCAACACAAAAGCCTTCACTACTGTACCAGCTCCCCACAGGATCATTTCCATGCCAAGTTTAGTTTGTACAGGTAAAGCTTTTCAAAACTCTCTGTTCTTCAGGAAAAGGCAGGTATGCCAGGAAGTAATTCATCCAGTAGTGAAAGGTAGAGATTTCTTATTTAAAACATGTGACAAGACAAATTTGATAATTATATATATGAAAAGTTCTTAAGAAATGTTTCATACCAAAGGACTGTAACATTTAAGATTAAATCCTAATCCTAAAATTGTTATAAGAAACTTCCATAACATGATGGATTTTGATGTGATGATCAGATACAGACAACAAATATTCTCCTCTGGTCAACAGAAACTGTATCTTCAGGACATCCACACTTGTATTTTGCAAATAGAAACAGAGAGGAAAACCTGAACAAGCCCAGCGTTTGGCACTTTGTCTGTTTTACAACACAGATAACTTCTGATGTAACGTCTTGGTTGTTATTTCTTTGAAGAGTAACTTAGAGTCTAGTCCTGAACATCTGTATGTATAGTTCAAGTTGATTTTGAAAAAAATCAACTGATTATTCATCATTTTAAAGGGTCTCTTGAGACTTACAAGAAGTGCTTCCACCTGAGTATTAGGATATCATCTCACTGGGATGAGAGATCATAGCCCACAACTCAACAAGTGCAAAGCTTGATTTTCTAAATAAAAGCGACTGCTATTCTGTCTTCATAACTCTGGTATTCCTATATAGTTAGAGACAATAAACAGACTCATTAACACACACATGGATAAATGCTTTATTTCCATAAATTATGGCCACAGGTGAATAGCGACATAACCACCATAATTTCAGCTACACCTGTCATCTAACTTTTAGAAAAAGCTTGCTGAGGTACTGGTTCTCATCAGGGCCAGCACTACTACCTTGAAAATGGATTTTTAAACATATTTAAAGGTTATTTAAACATATATCTGTTTGTCTAGCCACATGCATTGTAATATTCGTGTTCTTCCCAGATACAAAAGTAAAATAGAAACATGACCTCTTTTCTCTAAAACCAAAGCATATCCCACAATAAAGGTATAATACTGGTTAAGGGCTAGAGCCTTGATTTACAACTGAAAGTCCAGGACAGATACTGTAACCGTATTTAAGCAAATATTTTAAGTACACAGTTACACAGATACATTTCTAAATATTTCATCAGCGTAAGTAAAACTGAAATTAAATGCTTGAGCAGGTTATGTTCACGTCCTCACAGGCACAGGAAGCAGAGGGAATAAGAAAATATGAGTTTTCAGGCTGGAGAGTGGGGATATTAAAAAAGGTGAATCTTGAAAAGTGGGTGTTGTTTCTTTGATGTCAAGGGGTGGTGAGTGACGTTCCTGAGCATTGGGTGTTTCATACTTTGTTATGTCTTTCATCAGAAGGAGCCAGCCTGGCTCTTTGAGCAGGTACCAGGACCATGCTCTGCCTGCAGCAGCTGTCAAGCAGTAAGTGGAGCATCATTTATTGTTGTTCACAGGCCTGGGAGAACATGACCCCAGTTCAAATATTTCATTATTTCTTCAGAAGCTGAAATGCAACTTTGTAAAACAAGCATTCTCTATATCTGGTTCTCTTAGAAGCTGTATGCTAACATATATGAACTAGTCAGGTAATTGTTGCAACACTACCAAGCTGTGTGAGGTGGTGATGCAATGCTTATTTTATGCTGCGGATTAGTGCGCATAAAGGGCCCCCAGTTTAAGTCTCACCATCTCCAAGTGTATCCACCTTAATCCAAGTGCAAGGGTGAGTAGCCCTGGACACCCGTTTTGGAGAATTCGGACTGCCAGCCTAGATATTGCATTGCCATCTAGTGCCCATCTCACAAACTGCAGGCCGAGGCCTGGAGGTTGAAATGCACAGTGCTATCTATAAATCTAAGGGTGATTTTAGTTTTTTTTTGTTTGTTTGTTTGTTTGTTTTAGTGTACTTTTTTTTTTAGTTTTATAACTAAATAATATATTCTTTTTAAGATATTGTGATGACAGCACAAAATTCGTAATAGAAATCTCCAGTCTCATCCTTACTTTTCTAAAGGAACAATAATAAATTTTGTGAGAGAGCAAAAAATTTGAAGCCTTTACCCCTTTCATTTTCCTTTCCTGGGAGTAGAACAACACCGGGAAGAGACTTGTGTACCCTTTGTAAATACAGAAGGAACAGGTAAGCAATGAACAGTGTTTCTGCTTTTACCTCAGTATTTACTTGCAAACAGAATACATATATACATATATCATTACTCGTTCAAAATTATTCAGAATTATTGGGATTACTCTGTGGCTTGCACTTTATTCCTACACTGGGAGCAGTAACTCATTGAGTTGTAAAGCACTGACCTCTGCTGCTTGCAGCATGTGTGTTATGTTCCCAAGTTTTATTCTACAGTCCCCCCTGCTGAATGAAACAGGAGACCTATTTACACAGGATAATGAAATGGTCAAGGTACTGACTGCCTTCTTTGCCTCTGTCTTTATCAGCACAACCAGTCTTCAGTAACCTTGAGAGACCAGGGGGAAAGCCTGGAGCAAGGAAGATGTACCCTTGGTGGAAAAGGATCGCGTCACATAATACTTAAGAAAACTGGACATAAATAAGTCCTTGGGCTCTGATAGGATTCATCCACAAGTGCTGAGGGAGCTGGCAGATGTGTGAGGCCAATCTCTATAATCTTTGGTTGATCATGACGAGTGTGAGAAGTGCCCACAGAACGGGGGAAAGCAAATGTCACTCTAATCTTCAAGAATGTCAAGAATGAGGACTCAGGGAACTACAGGCTGGTCAGCCTCACCTTGATCCCTGGGAAGGTGATGGAATCCTGGAAACCTTTTCCAGGCATGTGTAGGAGAAGAAAATAATCAGGAATAGGCAGCATAGATTCACCTGAGGAAAGTCACGTTTGACCAAACCGATAAGCATATTTAATGAAATGACCTGCCTGATAGATGGGGAGAGAGCAGTGGATATTGTCTTCCTGAACTTCAGTAAGCCCTTTGGCACTGTCTCCCTTATGATCCTCACACAGAAGCTGTTGATGCACTCCCTGGATAAGCAGACAGGGAGATGGATTGAAAACTGGCTGAACAGCTGGGCCTAGAGGTTAGTGGGCAGTGGTGCAAAGTGTAGTAGGAGGCCAGTGCACCACGGGGGTCAATACCAGGTCTACTCCTGCTTAATATCTTCATTAATGATCTGGACAATGGGGTAAGAGTGCACCCTCAGTAAATTCACAGTTGACACAAAACCAGGGGGAGTGGCTGATTCACCAGAGGGCCACACTGGCATTCATAGTGACCTTAACAGGCTGGATAGAGCTGACAAGAATTTCATGAAGTTCAACAAGAAGTACTGAGTTCTGCTTTTGGGGAGAAACAACTCCAGGCACCGGGGCATGCTGTGGGCCACCCAGTTGGAAAGCCACTTGACAGAAAGCAACCTTGAAGTGCTGGTGGACGCCAAGTTGAATATGAGTCAGCAATGTGCCCTTGCTGCTAAGAAGGCTAAGAATATTCTTGATCACATTGGGAAAAGTATCACCTGCAGGTCAAGAGATGTGATCCTTCCCCTCAACTCAGCATTGGTGAGGCCATGCCTGGAGTGTTGTGCCCAGTCCTGGGCCCCACAGTGCAAGAGAGACGTGGGCATACTGGAAAGGGTCTAATGGAGGACTACAAAGGTGACCAAGGGACAGGAGTACCTCTCCTGTGAGGAGAGGCTGAGAGAGCTGGGACTGTTCAGCCTCAAAAGAGGAGGCTCAGGGGATCTCATCAATATCTACAAATACCTGAAGGGAGGGGGCACAGAAAATGAAGCTGGGTTCTTTTCAGTGGTGCCTACTGACAGGACAAGAAGTCATGGACACAAACTGAAACTCAGGAGGTTCCATTTGAATATCAAGAAGCATTTCATTGTTGTGAGGGTGACTGATCACTGGCACAGGTTGCCCAGAAAGGCTGTGGAGTCTCTCTCCTTGGAGATCACAGAATCATAGAATCATTAAGGTTGGAAAAGACCTTCAGGATCATCTGGTCCAACCATCACCCTACTACCAATGTCACCCACTAAACCATGTCCCTAAGCACCAGGTCAAACCTTTCCTTGAACACTCCCAGGGACAGTGACTCCACCACTTTCCTGGGCAGAGATCTTCAAATGCCACTTGGAGATGGTCCTGAGTAGACCTGCTCAAGGTGTCCCTACTTGGGCAGGGGAATTGGACCAGATGACCTCCAGAGGTCCCTTCCAACCTCAACTATTCTGTGATTGATTCTGTGATTCTGTGATTCTGTAATTCTGTGCATGTACCCCCCAAAACTCAATAGTCAAAACTGTAAAATGTGGATTTTTTATTATTATTTAGTATTTATTTATCTATTTATTTTTATTATTCAGGGTTTCAGGCTGCAAGAGGTTATATATTTTTAAGTGCATTTTGGAGCATCCAGAAAGTGTCTGTAAAAAAGTTTAGAAGAGGTTGGCAAGATGAGTTATTATAAATCTGCTTCTGAGCTATTTAGTTGTGACATCTTTTCATTCAGTTCTCTTTTCTGCCCACAAAGAACTTTGGAGAAGGTTCCTTATAAGGACTCAGGTGTGAAGAGCACATCTATGGAAAGAGATTATAGAATGATCTAGGAAGACTTCCCACATTACATGCTTTGGGATATTTGAAACACTCATGAGGGATGAGAATTATGACATGGACTCTATGGGAGACCCAGGCCTTCCTAAACTAGATGCTAAATATATATATATATTTAATAAAAAAAAAAGTATATTTAGATATATTGTCTTCATACAGTGAGGCAACTGAGAATGTTCACAGCATTCCTGTTTTCCCTGGTTTGTTTGCATGTGCATACAACACACTTTCTAGGGTATCAGCAGTGAACAGGGGACTGGTGGGAAGCAAACTCACTAGTGGGATGATGCTTCTGGCTCCCCAGCCTGTGCAGTGCTCAGAGCTTTTTGGGTACAGCCTTGCAGTCCCACTCATGGAGCACTGCACTTGCATGTAGCCATCTGCCTGAACATGCCTGCTTTTGTCTGTAGCTGTTCTTCTTGTCCTGATCTTAGCGAATACTCTTTATCTTCATTGCTTTGCACAGGGGAACTCAGAAATTGCTCTGTTGGGTCTTGTCAGAAGTCATTGCCATTTCCACATACATTCCTTCTTTTCTCCCTCTACAATTCATTCCTCACTTCATAATTTTTACTTTAAAAACATATATTATGAACTAACAGAGAATAATGAGAGTTATTCAGATAGACATTTAACATTTCCCAGCAATGCACAGACATAAGAATTAACAGCCAATTAGCACTGCAAAATCTGTTCCTGGCTGAAGCATGCATGTCAGCTCTATCAGAGCAGTGAGTGAGAGAAAACAGTGGTGAGATCATGATGTAACTGCAGTTACTCTGAAAAAGCTATTTAGCTATTTGCAAGTAATGTTGCACTGGAAAGGATGTCCCCAAAATGATGCTCATCTGGAGGAACATCTGTCACTTCTCATCCAGGCCAGCTACTTTGGAAAATTCTCCACCCCACTCCCCCTTTCTCTTTTTCCCATTCTTTCCCTGTGTTGATCAAATGCAAGAGGTTCTGTTGCAGTTGCTGTACATCATGACATATGGACCACACAAATAAATCTTTTTGTCTGCAAACCTCTTTCATCATCCTTTGTGCTACAGTGACAATTTCCGTTTTCTTTCAGATGAAAACAAATACACAAGTTTAACCACTTGTCAAAGATTTGAACAATCATAACAACATTTAACAGGTCTCAGCTCAGAGATGATTAATCAGAGAGTTGCTCTAACTGTCTGCTGTGTGTGCTGCATCACAGAGGCTGAAATGCAAACTCAGTTATGAGTTTAAGGTAGTGAAACCACGGCTGTTTTAAACTCATCTATTCCACTTGTTCTGAATCTTAGTCAAATGTGAAAATTTTCATAATATTCAATCTTCAGCTAATAATGAATAAACTTATATTAGATACCAGAGAATAACAGCTATTACCTGCTATTTGGGAGTCTTCCACATTGTCTGCCCACCACCACTGCAGCTGGGACCACTATCCACTCTTACACTCATGATGCTGTGAAGCAGATTGCAGGACTGGCACTCTTAGCTGACGCCGAGCTAAGCATACTTTTGAAAGTTTTCCATACGGGTATGAGGCTTTGCCATGCTAAACTCTCTGTGCAGACTTACCTTTCTTTATTTTGTGTGACACTTGGCCAGACTTCAGGGACCTCCAGCCTCCTCACGCATGTGTTCCAGACAGAGCAGCCCCTTGTGAGGATTGAAGCAGTATTGAACAGAAGTACTTAGTTCTGATAGCCTGTGCTGCAATGCCCAAGAGGTGCTCAGCCCTGGGAAGGAATTCATATGAAGCACAGGGTAAAATCTGACTCTTCATATGTTTTCATAAAAGTGTGTCCAAAGTAATAGAAAATTTTAACTCCAAAAAGCTCTACATCTTTCTCTTTCCTTAAGAAGAAGGTGCATTTAGCTTTTGTGTTGCTGTTACTGCACCTGGCTAGAAAGGGAGATCAAGAGATTCTGGTCCTTGATTTTTAGATTACTTCTGGTTTTAATCCAGTAAGCATTAAATACAGCATAAAAGTAGTCCTGTATTTCTCAACCAGTACCCAAAGGAAATCAAAGATCCCCTTCATTTTTGTGGATTAACACCTTCTTGTACAACTTCAACTTCAGTTGAAGGCATAACCTGAAATATAATACACGCTTGCAATCTGAGCTAATGTAATCAAAATAATTCACATAAAAATCAGTGCTTTCATAACTCACATATCTGACTTTATGGCTGATACCTATACTCATTAATTTACTTATACTGCTAGAAACATTGTGTGCATGATTATACTTGAATCCCAAATGATCTTACCCAGGAGGCATGTACCTACATCCTTTCAGTGATGTGGGTGATGTTCCTGAGTGCTGCCTGGTAGATTAGATGGCAACTAGGGCAGATTTCCTGAATTAACTGCACTGACTTGTTATCGAATTAAAGGTTATGCTTTGCCATTTTTTTCACATTGCTAATAGGAATAATAATAATAATAATAATAATAATTAATAATAATAGGCCCCTGGTTCCACTTTTGTGATTTTTTTTTTCTGTCAATGTGAGTCCATGAATGTAATCAGTATTCTTCAATTTATTCTGCTGAGGATAAACAGGCTGAAGTCATCAAGACTGCAGAATAAAATGAAGTTGCTGCAACATTACAGTCAGTGTGGGGATGTGTGTGTGTGCGTTAATTGTTGTGATAACTTCTTGTTATCTTCTTGTTAACTTCTTCAAACTGGACACACTGTGTGACCAGAGCAAAGACAAAAAACTACATCTGTAAAGTGAATACACAGAGAAGAATGTACTTTCACATTTGCTCTAAGAACACAGAAAAAAAATCTGGCTTTATGTATCAGTACACAGACATACTTGCACCTTCAGCATACTTATACCTTCCATTGCTGGTTTGAGGTGCCATTCATGCTTTAACTCCTGTCATGAAAGAAAGTGTCACTGGAGAAATTTACCTTTAAAAGAATTCTTATACATGGGCTTTGCATTTGGAAAAAAATGACTAAGAAGGGACAAAAATTCAACTTTCCTAGTCTAACATGTAAATATTCTATTGCAAATGAATATGCAAATATGTTTTAGGTGCATCCAAAACCTGAGTCAGGTATAGAGCATGCAGATGGCTCTATGTAAATCCTGATTTGTCCATAAATCCTTAGTGGTACATTAGTGCTTGCTGGGCAAGAAATAGAGGTCTGAAGGCTCAGGTCACATTAGGCATGTATCCTGTAAAACACAAATTCACAAAACTCAGGGGAAAACATGAACTTAAACAAACACTCTGGAATATTAATGGGCATTAAAATTTCTGTCTTAGTGATGCCTCTGATAGTCTGGCATTCAGTAGACACTTAAGATGTGATTTTTCTCACACTGCTTTTAAAATGATGCAATTATGTTGGATGATGTCAACCGGCAGGAAAAGCAACTATGAGTTTTAGCCAGTAATATTTTTCACTGGCTATACTGAAATGAAGCACAAGAATTTGTGAAAAAAAAAATATATGCCCTTTGGGTGGCGCCTAATGCAAAGCATTTAGCTTCTTCTCTTGCATAGTACATCTGAGAAAGTCCCCAGCCTGGCACTGGCTGATTGAGCTCTAGGTCGTTGGCTGCTTTGGGTACACCTCAGAGTGGGTGTGACGATGGAGTGCCAGGGAAATCCAGTATGCAAAGAAGGGACAGAGAAAAGAAAATATATGACATCTATTCATAAATGCAGTTTGCATTTGACAAAGGTGAGTAATTTGCCTCTTCTTCTTTTTTTTTTGTGATTACTGAAAAAAAAAAGTACACTTCAATAGTTATCACATCTTTTACTTATTAAATGCTGACACTGTGCACATCCATGAATAAAACAAGTGGTTGCCTAGACTCCCAGTTAAAAAGACAAACAAAACATCAGCTTTCTCTTTTTCAGGGTGTTGTGTCATGTTTATATTACCTTAACAGACACTGGTAGGTTTGGTAGGAAGAACAGGTTTTAAGGCTTTGAAAGCATAATTACAATTAGAGATCAAGAGCTGGCACACCTGCTCTGGGGTGTATGTGGGCTGGTAGATCTTGGGTCAGATCTGATTTTCACCTGTGATTTTCACCCATAATGACCTGGGATGGGTGGTGAACGTGGCATGTGAGCATAGCCAGGCTCCTCTCCCATCTGACCAGCTGGGCCAGCAAAGCCAGCAAAGGATGTTGTGAAGTGCTCTCAGATGTGCCACCACACACTGCCACGATCTCCAGCTCAAGGGGTGTGAAAGCAGGTTTCTCTTAGCTTAGTTTCCTGGTATGGCCCCAGAATTGCTTCAGTTTGGACATACTGGTGCTAAACTTTCCCCCCCAAAGCCGCCTTCTTTTTGTAACACAGAGGATAAACAAATGTCACTGTCATTTATAATACATCATGGTATAACACAGAAGGTGATATGCACTTCTAAGCCGCAGGGACGTGCTAAATTACAGTTATATAATAAAGGCTAGCTATAAGCTCATTTATTCATCAATTTATAAAATCAATCTCAAAGAAAATAAAACACACACAAAATACCAAGGACAGAAATAAATGGAGTCCATTATCCAACACAGAAGAATTTATTTACACTTAGACATATGGAACTCAGAAAGAACAGGTAGAGCTTTAGTTTATTTGTATTGAGTTCTTTAAAACCCTAATAAATGTTTATCCCACACGTGTCTGAACAAATGCAAATAATTAACATTAGCCTTAATAACATCAGTTAAGAATAACTGGAACCAATGCTCTGGACAAAATAACTAAAATTATAATTCAAGTGTAGCCTAGGTGCTGAACATAGTTTAAAAATCCAAACTTGCATTTAGATCAATGAGATTATACATAAGAACATTGTACATTTGTACGTATGCAAAATTGGGCCCTGAGACATTTAAAATCATGGCCTGACTTGCTGGATCACTGATGCTAGAGCATCACAGCGCTAAACCACACAAATAGAGCAAACTTCAATGTGCTGACAATGGACTTCAAGCCAAAGAAAATTAAGTTGAAATACTATTGTATCAAAATCAACAGGACTGCTGTTGTTGTTCCTTTGGTGAAAATATCTCACCATTAGATTCCAGCACACACACACACACACACACACAAAATAGTTTTATTATAATAACTTGGTGTCAGATCTTGAAGCACAGCAGAGCTGTGTTTGCTTCAAAGCAGAAGGTGACTTAATACATTTACTTGTGCTCTTTTTTTTTGACCAGTCCATAGGACTCTAGGGATGCCTTCAGTTGTGTCAAACTGTCCCCATGCTAATGTGGGAACAGGGCATTACAAAATGACATCAGCAATAATGTAGCAAAGAGAAAAAGTGGTTTTTTGTTTGTTTGTTTGTGTGTTTTTTTTTTCCATTGATTAGCAAGCACAATGCAAAATTCAATTGTAAGAGAAATCAGCTTTCTGAGTGTGATCAGAACTTCCCTTGAGTGTCATGCTTCCTTCACATCTCCCGCCCTGTTACTTTAGAGTTCCAACCCATGGCTGGAAAAAGACTAGCAATGTACCACATAGAACTTCCCTCCAAGAATAGTCTTTGGGGATTTTTGTAATTCATCAGCGCTGATGTAAAATGATAGTTACACAAGGAACATTAAACACTAGGGATTAAGACAACATCATTTTAGTCTTTGCGTTTTTTCCCTTTCTTTCCAAAGGGTGAAAACAGCTTGCTAAAGATACCTGACCAAAGATTTGCTAGCAAGTTAAACCTTTCTGGTTTAAAGTCCATTATAACACTTTTTCCAAACACCAGGCAATGAGAAGCTGACCTGTGTTTGATTTTCCTTTTTTTTTTTTTTTTTTTTTCAGCTCTTGAGGGGAAAAAAGATCCAAGGGGAAGTTTTATAAAATGCTGAACTTTGGCTATTGTTCTGAATTCAGTGAGTCCATGAGAAAGGAGAGGCCCCATGACATTCGATATCTGTCCCATTTACTCTCATTTCTAAGATATGGCATTCAGATTAAGTGAAAAAGTAAACCATTTACACAGATGGAAATGTTAGCTACCTGTCTACAGTCATCAGCAAGGTTAATGCACTTCATTAACCACACGATTGCACATATTTCCTTGTGGCAGATGGCTTACCAGAGAAGAATTGGGGCTACCTGTTTTAATTTATGTTCTTCCATATCAAGAAGGTAGAACGCTCTGATGTTTGACCATTATCTTAGTATTTCCTGTGTCCAAAATGTTCTGAAATATTTTCACTCAGTCTTAAAGATGGTATATTAGAACATGCCCTAAGGGAGGCCTTAGGTGGAGTGGAGCTAAGGCAGAGCAGAGACTGATATTTGAGCAACAGCCAGAAAGGGAAGCACACAGGAGGCAATACAAAGAGCAATGGAGGCTGGGAGTTAGCGAGTAGCTCAGATTACTAAACAACTGTAGAGTCAAATGTTGATTAGTGCCATCAACATATGAATGACTGTGGTGTGTGTATGGGCCATCTCTGCATAAAATGTATGAACCATATATTTTAGTAAGTTATTTATTAACTTCATGTATTACAGTTAGTAACTTTACATAATACACTTCACATTCAACACAATTCGCATCCCTGAATAGAGGACAGAGAGCAGTTCTACTGCAGCAGTTTCCATTCCTTGAAGGAACAGAAAGAAACTTTGCAATGAGAGTATCTAGAGTATGGCTTGAGCTCACAGACGTTGTCATTCCCAAGCCTGTGCTCCAAGCTAGAACATCAGCAAAGGGTTTTCAATTGTCTTGCAGTTCCCAGAAGAAAAAAAAAAAAAAAAGTAGCAAGTTGCATATATAGCAGAAAGTGGACTAAATTCCAGCTACATGTCAACTTCAGTCTGTTTGAATGTCTTTTAAAATTTGTAACAAGGTTCATGTAATCAGTTATTTGGAAGAATAATTTCCACAGTGGCCACTCTAGTGATGTCATACGTGTGGGCCTCTGGAAACATCAACTTATTTGGGTTAGTGAGTTGGTCTTCTAAAAATGGAAAAGCACACTGAATTCCATAGCACGTGGGCTGACTGTGCATTGAATCATGCCTTTTGTCACCGAATTTTAACATGGTGCTTGGCTGAAACATCAGTTAAACACTGTCTACGTCTGAAGTCTTTTGTTACCTGTATTGAAACAAAATCAGAATTCAGCATGTTATGAGGTAAGTCATCTTGTTAAAAGCAGATTTTTACTACAGCATGATATTTTCACTATAACATTTACATCTCTGCTTGTTTCCCTAGATGTCATTAATTCACCACTTGGTTATTCTATCCATGACAGGACTGTATTTTGCCTTAGTAGGCTAGCTGTGTACAGGATGTGTTTTGACTAATGTGATAGTTATGCAAGACTGAGAGAAAAAAGTGGGAAAGCCTATCCAACACTCTTAATAAGAAATGTCATTTACAGTGAATTCTCTGAACCTCAAAACAGGGCTATGTCCTGGAAAAGTGCAGAAATCTGCAGCTGAGTGGCCTCTGTCCCAAAGAAGTATTAGAGTACACTTCTGAAGTGTTCTAACAGTTTTGGATAAAATGTCTGTTTTCATTAAGTCACAATTATTACATTGTTCATTTGAAAAAAAAAATAAAAAAATTGCTGGTCTTCTGGAGATAGATCCCAATACCCTCCCTGGTATGTTAAGAGTATCCTGAAGGATTAAGGCTGGGAAGAGAATTTGAAAACAACAGCTATCTAGACGATTTTCAACAGAACTGACATAATAACTGCTGAACTTTACTAGCACTTGAAAAATAACAATAACTAAATATGTAATGATTCTGAACAACTTAAACCTTAAGAAGTTACTGGTGAGGACTGAGCCATTAATGTTTACTTACTTATTTTAATTTCTTTGATCTGCATATGAAATAAGAACCCAGGAATGCGAGGAACACCACAGAACCTGCAATGATCAACACCATCTGCAGCAGACTCAGCATCTGGACCCGACCAGAGACTTTTTTTCTGAACATTTCTGCTTTTGTATCCCCAATAACAGCAGACTGAAACAGTGCAAGAAAAAAGTCAGTGAACATTAAGCATACAAGACCTCACTTACTTACATGCTTGTCATGTGCACATCATAACATGAGCTTATTTGTTCAATTTCGGGGTATTAAGACACAAAAAGTTAAGTCATTTTGCGCGTGTGTATTTTTTTAACAGTGAAGATTAATAGGCAGAAATTATACTAACCTCATTTAGCCAAAGAATGGGGAAGATATAAGGTTTTTGAACTTTTGATAAAGCTCTGAAATGAGAAGAAGAAGAAAAATTACAGCATGTTACCTTCAGTTTTGTGCATAAAGCCAGTCTCTACTTAACAATTTTCCATCTGCACTAACAGTTCTGTCTTCTGGAAGTACCTTTTGGCAGATTTGGATCAAAAAAAAAAAAAAAAAAAAAAGAAAAAAGCCTACAATTAAGAACAGCCATTTCACCAATCAGGTAATTATCTCTTTCTGTCTAGTCTTCCATGTAGAGGTAGTCAGAACAAAGGGCTGGACGCAGACAAGTGTTGAAGAGAGGGTCTGAAAATCTATGTGGTGTTCACCCGTACCCAGTGTACAGGAGCTGTACATGTGAATTTCGTCCAATGAAGAGAAGAGAAATAGTGAGATAAACCTTAACCTTTCTCATAAATTCCATCCAGTAACAGGGAACACATAAATTACCTCTCTCATTGGATTTATTGCAGAAAATATATTATCCCTTCTATTTCATCCTTATGGCCTCCATTTGGGTTTTGTAACAATGTTATTTTTAAGAACGTGTTGCACTGTAAGCTGTTGTGGGGAAATCAAATGTGTGCTAAAATTGTTGGGCAGTGCCTTACACAAGAAGGCTTGCTCTTTCACTGAAATTAATATTCTCTGGAAAGTCACGACTGAAATTTTTGCAAGAGAGAGGAAGAGACTTTAGTCAAGTATTTTCATTTGTTCTTTTCCCTTTTTTACCAACACTCTTTTAGACCAGGAAGACCTCTGGAAAAAAAAAAAAAAGTGTTTAAAAACAAAACAATGAAACAACACTTACTCAATTTTTTTTGCAGGTTTCACAAGGAGGTTTACTTGCAGCCTTTTGGCAAACTGTAGTGTAAAACCAGTGGTCTAAAACATGAAAAAAAAAAAAATCATTAATTTAAATTTTGAATTGATTGCATGAGCTTAGAATACAGTCTGTGTAAAAAAAAAAAAAAGGAACTTCAGGTTTATTTTTCTTTTTATGTTTTGAAGAGCTACATTTTTATGAATTTTGAACGTTTCTAAGGGTCTCTTTTTTCTCATAGAAGTAATGATTTTATTGTTTTACCTTAGTCACTTTTGTAATTTACAAATTTATAATGAAGGCAACAATAATAGTGAAAATTGTTATACCAGTCATATTTATATGTTCTATATAAAAGTATATTTTAGCTTTTTTCTTTCATCAGAAATTGACTAAAAGTTCTATTTTAATGAGAGGGGTAAGTTTAATTGGCATAGGGCAGAAAACAAACATTTCTTATCAGAACAAATATCAAAACACAGGTCAGATTATTTGTTTTTTTGTCTCCTTTTCACCTCGGATTTAGGAAACTTAGGTTTATATCTCTATTTCAAATGAGACTTGACTTTAGATCTCATTGAAGTTATGTGGCTTCATTTTTAAATTACATGAGAAAAAATATTTTGCTGAAAAATCCTGAATTTTGTCTTTTCATCTAAATTCAGAGAAAATAAAATTTTGAAACTTCGGAATTCACCACATACTTCAGAAGATTCTGGTTAACACACTTAAGAATGTTTATCTTAATCTGAATCACTAGAACAAGAGTAAATGTAAAATTGAAGGCAAACAAAATCAGAGCTATCATAAATTCATTCTTTTAGGAGCTCTATTGGACAGAGTCATAAAGACTATATTACTTCTGTTCTAAAGCCAGGCAAGTGACAGACTTTTAGATTTTTTAACAATTTTCTTGGAAATAACCTATATTTATTTACTTTAATTCAATTGAGATAGTAATTATACACAAAATATTAACAATGGAAAATGAAAAATAAGTAAGTATAGAAGGAACAGAAGACATCTCGTAGAAAAGAATTTTCAGAAAGTACTTGAAAGCCATAGATAAGTTATAGCATACTTCAAAGCTTTGTGGAATCTATTTCATGATGCATTCCCAATGAGGAAAAAATCAAAGTTTATTTTCCAACTTTGAAGGTCAGAATAAGACAAAGTTCTGCTCTAAATTTCCCCTGCTAAAAGCTTAACACCTTTGTGAGTAGATCTTAAAAAGCAAGCATAAAAATATTGCGTCCTCTGCTCATCCCTCTGGTAAAAGACCTACTTTACTGCAATTAAATTTAAACATCGCAAGTTTACTGAGTTACTATTTAATTTTATTAAATATTTGGACTTACAGGCTCTACATCTAGAAATGTCTCATGTTCCTTCTCATTTGGGCTCAGGCCTTCAACATCATTCAGTATAGATTCACTTGCATGAAGAAAATGCGGAAGAGAGATATACACGGGTCTTCCTATTTGAAAAAGAAAAAAAAGAAAAAAAGCATTTGAATCATTAAGCCTTGTTTCAGTGCTCACCTTCTAAATCCATTTTCTATGCAAACATAATTTTTTATACAAACACAAACAATCTTGAAAAAAAGTGTCAATAGCTCCCCTCATTCCAACTTAAAATAAATTGAGAATTTCTGAGATCTTACTGTCAGGAGAATTTACCTGGTGAAATAAGTTGTATTTACAAATTTTGTTTGTGTCTACACTGTGGAGCTGGGAGTGCATTTTATTGTACTGATGTTAAGTTAAGTAACTGGTGTCTCTCAGTCTCTGTATATGTATATAGCTGCGTAGACACACACACAAACACATGCACATACATTGTGGGTGTGAACCATCACAAATACAAGGACTGTAACTATTTCTGGCTTTAAACAGTAGCTATAGAATCCCCCTCCTTTCCTCTCTACATGTGCATTCCTGCAATTTCAGTACACAATCTATAGCATCGTGATTTTCTTCTTCATAATGACATTCAAAATACAGAAATATTATAGCTCTCATTTGGGGGAAATGAGGCTACGGAAAAGGGAAAGCTCTCACAGGCAGTCTGTGGAAGAATTTGCAGACAAACACTAATGCCCTGGATCCTAGAGCAACACCTCAGCTACAGGACACGTGCTTTCTCCCCAGTTAGATGGCTTCTTTGGCAGTACTATGCCCCCACTATACCTCCTTTGCAGGCACTAATATCTAGGACTCCAGCTTGTGTGCAGTTCTGGGATATGACCTCCTCTGTACAGAAGCAGTAGTTATCTCCAACTTCAACTGGTGATGCGAACGCTTCACGAGGAACTGTGAAACGGTAAAGTGGGATTCCCTTCACATTCTGTTTGCCCTGGAAGACTCCATAGATCGATCTGAATATAAAAGAGGAGAAATATGTTTTAGTCACTTAGGTTGAAAATCTGAATTCATGGCCTTATTCCCCAAGGATCCTCTGACTGTCTCTTGAAAGAAAAGTACTTCAGAGAGCCCATGCCCAGCAGTTTGTATGGGCCTTCCCCTGTAACACAGGCAATTCTGTGCTTTCACAAAGGGATGTACAAGCTCAGAGGTGAGCACAGCAAAACACAAAAAAGGCAGAAAAAAATACTAATACCAATAAACAATATAAACTAAATGTGTAAACTAGTAAGAGGTCTTTTCTACACACTTCTACAGCAACTGTTATCATGAAATGTTTGCAATTCATTTGACTACTGTAGAGATACTTACCAAAATCAGTGGATACGGTTACAGTTTTTACTGACTTGATGATACCGATTTAAGCTTTATGGTGCAAATGACATATTTATTATAAACTTATTCCATTGCACGTGAATCAGAATACCACTTCAAGCTTTAGAATACCACTTCAAGCTTACCACTTTTTTTTTTTTTTTGATGATACAATATCAACTGATAAAGAAATAAGGTTGGTATGAAGTAATGTAACCAAGGCAGCAACAATTTGTATCGCAGCCGATCAAAAGAAGGGTTCTGGGTCTTGCAACATGGTCAGAACCATTTTCTATGACCTTGTTTCATCTGAGAAGTTTCGGAGGTTGTTATTGCCCTTCATTGTTCATTAATTGTGAGAATTAGATGGCCTGAGGAATCTCTCAAACTTTGTCCAGTTGATTCAAATTTATTTTTTCTCCACTATGTAGAGTTCCCTTTTCCATAAGTTATGAAACATTGTCCAGTTTGGGGATACAATTGCTTCACAAGAAAAAGAACTCTAACTTCATGTAAAAACACTGATCTTTGAAAACAAACAATCTGCAAAGCAAATGGTCCACTTTAACCCTAGTTAAAAGAAGCAGCTGTTTCCAGGCAGCAAAATAAATACTGGGATCGAACCTCCCAAAGTAAATACACTCTGATGCCCTTTAAATCTCTTAATGTTGCTTTCAGCTATCTCACTGGAGAACTCAGGGACACTGGATAACCACAGCAGAAGAAGCAGGCTGAAAAGCCATCAGTATGGGATGAATTAAGCAGGTTGGTTTGTTTGTAAATACATAAAAATAAACTATGTAAAAAAAATCCTGTGGGAAAACAATTTTGAACATCTAGTGGCTGACAGTAAATCCTGTTCTGCATAGATGATGTTATGCGGAAATTCCCAAGATGGTCCAGACAGCCCCTGCAGAGGGGTAAATTGCCTGCTCAGACCAAATTAAGCAGGTTAGAGGCTGAGTCCTGATCCTAGAAATTGTTCAAGACTTTGAACCCTGTGGACCTCAGTGTCTGTAACTGCTCATAGCAGTGTTTCTCTCTGTGAAATTAAGCAGTGGTATTCCTAAATTACACACCTGTAACTTGCTTTAATGAAACACACCATAAATAACTTGCTACTTGACACAAATGAAAGTGATAGAATTAAGCTCTGAATCATAAGCACAGCTCACAAATTTACTTGAGTTTAGGTGAAGCAGTTGTGAGGAACTGCCTCAGCAACCTAAGCCCCAGCAGAGATACTGCAGCAGCCTACTGAAACAAAAGAGCATTTGAGAAGCACACGTATGCACAAAAGGAAGGGACCGGCGTACCTGCAAATGTCAGAGGAGAAGAAGCGCAATACCTGATCCTTCTTAACAAATGGAGGAAATGATGCCCCATCTGTGAATAAAATTAAGTGCTTTAAAGTAATTCCACTTAGAAGACGTACTAATTTCTAGCTCAGTGCTTAGTGCTTTCCCATAAAGCTGTGAACAAGGTAAACACAATGAGTCATTTGTAGGGAAAATATTTACATAAGCTACTGCATAATGACAGGTACTCCATGGATTGATTTTGTATTGATTTTGAAGGCAAGCCAAATGATGGCAGCTATTTATTTTATTTTATTTTATTTTATTTTTTTCCGCAGACATGAATCTACATATCATCAAGCCCATTAAAAACAGCAGAAAAAAATACCACTCCTGCTTAATATGATTCCCAATACCTGCTGCCACTACTTCAAGGTTTATGTAGCCTAAAAAATTAAAGCTTTCTGGAGATGCTTGGTTAACCTGGAGTTATGGCACCCAGCGCTTATAAGAAATGCAGCTTTAGACTTCAAAACTTATTTAATAAACAGCACTAAACATTTTTTTTTTTTCCACCCAAGGCTGCTCAATTGGAGCTTATGGTAGACAAGCAAAGAAAGTCAGAGGAAGAGCACTTTGGTGATGTTTTTCTCCCACTTGCTATGAAAAGAGCAGCTTGCCAGTTCAGATGCATATTTCTGTATTGCATGCAACTAGTGTTAAGTAAGAGGAGTCTCAGCCATTTTTCCAAGCAAGGTGTTGTAACAAACCTTTAACCAGTACATTTGTTACTTCTTGCAACAATTTCTGTTTAGTTTCTTAGTCAGCAACCCTAACCAAGGAATTCAAAACATCTGTGATATCTTTCAATCTAGTTGGCAAGAGTGAGAAAGCTAAATTACATACTGCCACTTGCCCACAGCTGACGGAAGCACTTTTCCTTAAAGAAAATCCAAGATCTTCCTAGAGACACACTCTATTTGTAAATCTTGGCAGTCTCGGAGTGTTTGCAAATACGGACTCGTTTCAAGCCCCATACAAGAATACTGTTTAATCTTTCTATCTAGTTATTTACTGTTGCTTGGAAAACATGCCGTGCTTTGCTGTGAAAGTTTACAAGATACAAAGGAATTCTCACATTTACTTACACAACATTTTAAACCTGCTCATTCTCTAAACACATTCCCTCCTGAGCAGTCGCAGTGAATGCTCATGTAAACTGTGTAATGACCTTTACTAACAGTGAAATTCTCCCCATTTTCACTGTATTGAAGCACTTAGTCTAGTTACCTGAGTGTGTTCATTCCATCTGCTGTGGAAGACAAAGAAAAAGCTGATGATAGAAAAAAAGAAAAAAAAAAAAAGAAAAAAAAAAAGATTTGGGGCTCCATAAGAAAGAAGGTAAGTCCCAGAAACTAAGAAAATATCACTTCTTAATCACTAAAATAACTAATCCTTCCTGATACACAACCTTTTGGAAACTCAGATTCTTGGGAAGTATTTGAAATGCTTCAAAATTACTTGTCACGAGCACGGCTTTTTTTAAGGAGAATGATCTATGCTAAGGAAAACTACATAATGTGGAGGAAAAAAAAAAAAAGAAAAAACAGTAAGAAAAAGAAAGAAAATGAAAGGAAGAAGAAAGGAAGGAAGAAAGAAAAGAAGGCAAAAAGGCAGAAGGAAAGAAAGAAAGGGGAAGAAGGAAAGAGGCAGAAAAAGAAAGGCAGAGAGAAAGAGAGAGAGATAGAGAAGGGAGGAAGGGAGGAAGATGTTTGTTTTGATAATTGCTCACTGGAGGCCTGCAGCTCTCTGCAAGTCTCCTCCATGATATCTGCCAGCCTCAACTCAACAGATTCCAGTGTTCTCACAGAGACATTTTCAGTCACCAAGAAGAAATATATCCCCGTGGATAAATATATCTTTAAACAACTCAACTGTTTCCATATGTATTCCAAAATAAAATTCAAAAATTCAACCCAATCTATCTCCCTTCTTTTTCCATTTTTACTTGCTACTACCACTTGTCTGAGGGCTTTCTTCCTTGCCAACTCAATTTCTTTTCCTATCTCAGGGAAAAAAAAAAAAAAAAGAATTAAAATAAATATATGAGAATAGACAGAAAAGTTTTTTTTTTTTTTTCCTTCAACGGTGCAAATGAATATATGTTACTGGAAGGCAAAGATAATATTTTTCAACCATTGTACCAAAGAAAAAGAATCTTAGTTATACCATGCCATACGGATATTTATTAGAAACAGACAGATTTTTTTCTTGTCTTCTGCATCTTCTATAGCTGAAGTGTGCATATAAGTATAAAAAATAGTGTTTTAAATAGTGTATAATATATATTATATTAGATATATATGCATGTGTAGTAGCAGCAGTATATATACATTCATATTTATATAGACATTTAATATGCAGAATACAGAACTCTCAAAGCCCAAAAGTTAACATTAACATACATGTTGTACCTCATTATTCCTTTGCAATATCAAGAAATGTGTTGAAGTTTCAAAAAGCTTTAATAGGCTCACCTGTGCCGTTAACCAAATCACAGTAACCTTCCCAGTAAGAAAGATTCCTTTAACATAAGAAAAAAAAGTCATGCTGCATGAATTATATCGTACTATGTAATCCATTTCACTACCTGTGTTAATCCTCACTGCTCCAGTATAAACATGATTCATTAGCAAAGGCATATGACAGGGATGTTAATTCATATGTTCAGATAAACTATATGATGCATTAGGTTAGGGCAAAAGCGATCGAGCTAATTAAGTATGGAAGACATTTAACTACTTGTATTGAAGAATCAAAAAATTATCTTAAATCCAAGCTCATAACAGAATCACAAATAGCTGAAACAGAGAAATGGTTTTGCTCAGCATGGGGCTTGATCTAGCTTTCCTTGAATTGTTGACAACTTTCCATTTAACTATAGCTCTCAGTGAGCCAGGTCTTAATATGCAAACATTGAAAATATGATTTTTTTCATATATACAATGCTATTATACCTTTTGTTTTTATAACTTTCAATTATTGCTGTTTTGCTTATATCTTCTTTTCCAGTATACACTCTGTAAAGTCCATCATATGTCCCATTATACTGTAACAAACACAAGAAGGAATAACAGTTAGAAGTACTGACCCAAGGTATTTTTGTCAGATTTTTCTTCCTTGCAGCTTCAGTTTTGATTTTAATTCACAGAATTATAACTGAAATATTGCCTTCTGATTGGTTTCACTTACCGGGTAGAAGACTCCCAAAACTGGGTCCAAGGGGAAGGGGACCTTGTTTAAGAAGGGGTCTTTGTATCCCCATAGTATTTCTTTCACTGTTCTGTTCTGCAGCATGTATGACTTAGAAGATTTAATCCAAGTGTTTAATAGTAGTTGTATGAAAGCATTTGTATACAGGGCAGGTGCAGCCTACAACAGCAATAAAATTAATGTTTAGCATAAAATTCTGCATGAGCAGATCAAAAATACAGACCAACTCCAATAAATCTCTGGCAAAGCTGATAAGTAAGGTTGTTTCCAGACCTTACTCACTGTAAGTTATATTTCTAATTAAAACTACAACTCATTATTGAAACAGTTGCTGAGCATAACTTATATAAAACTAGACAATTTATCTTTACTGTTTCCACAAGTTCACTAGCTAATGTCTTTATACTTCAAGTCTCTGTGCATATAACATGGACTGTACAACTTTCATTTTCCTTTTTTTCATATCTCATTACTGCAGACTCACTCACATCATAAGCATGCAAGTACAAAGATACATGCCTTGTTACCTATTGGCTGTGGTTTAGACTTGCTATATTGATAAAATTATGCTAACAGCAGTACGATTCTATCCTGCATAAAACCAATGGAGTGCTGGATCTCCATTATTTCTTTAATCAGAAAGAATACATTTTTGCAACTAACATGTTCTTTCCAAACGGTTTTAATTCTACATAACAGATGAACTTTTCCTATTTCAATGAAGAATGATGTGGTATTTTACCAGCCATGATTGTAATGAACTTTTCCAGAGGCAAAAACACAAAGTCAAGTCCCTAAAGCCACCGATCATCTTGTGGAAAATGAGCAAAAATGATCTATGTTGGCCCATGTGGTGAAGCAGGGAATGGTAACAATTTTGATAAGTAAATTTGTGTAACGAAAAAGTACCTCTCAGAGCAAGTGTTTACCCTAGGCTTTTTACTGTAGTCTCTCCTTGTCTTCAGTGCAATGGTAATGACAGTGGAAGAGTCAGAGCTAGCCAGAAAGTCGAAACAACCAAGCCAAAGTTGCTCTCTTGTTTGTTCTCTCTCTCTCTCATTTTTTTTTAATCTCTCTTAGTCCATGCATTCCTGTCTGAATTTGAACATAAAGCAAGCGGCAAGCATGGATATGGAAAGGTTATGAGATAGAGGAGATGGGGGTTCAATCCCCTCAGGGTTAAGAAAGTGTGAAAAACATCTCTCTTGATTCCCTTGTGAGTATTTTGACCACAAGGTTATGATACCAAAGATGGGCTCTACTGATACTGTCAAGTGAGATAAGCAGAGCCTCTCTGGGTATTTAAACTTATCCAAGTTTTGTTCTGAACACCAAAACGGGGCTTGGATGCTCTGCTCTTACTTCCCCTGACATGGCTGCTTCTAGGCAAGAGCCTATGTTTACATCCGTAAAGAGCTACATGGCCCAAAATGTGGCAACTGAGCAGAGTTAGTGAATACCATGAGAAGAATATCAAGAATATCACGAGATGAAGGACTCTTAGTCCAGGAGGAAAAAAAAAAAAAAATCTTTCTAAAAGGGAAATTCTAGCCTAAATTAGAACATAGGCAGAATAGATCTGGTATGAATGAGGCAATTGACATTTTTTTCATCTTTACACTGAATATCTCTCCACTCTGCCATTAGCACCCACCCTCTCTCTCACAGTAGTCCTGAAAGCTCACATGCAGACACCACAGTGTTAGTATGAGACACCCAAGCAACGCAGCTAGGCCTGAATACAAATATGAAATCTGTAAACATAGGTCAAGGGCAAACACTCAAATCCTATGACAACAGGAAAACATCTGGAGTGAAGTACAGGTGGAGTCTCCTGTGATTTCCTCAGGAGAACTAAAGTCTCAGGAGGACTGGAGAGCTCTGGTGATGCCGTTGCGTTGGGGCAGAGGGGCACCATGGAAGCAGTGAGGCCATGCATACACTGATTTAACACAGTCTCCCCTGCAAAGCAGGACTGAAGATATTATGAAAAGAGTATAGAAAACCCACATTATACTGGTCATGCTGTACCTCAGGTAGAACAGGAATCCATCCACAACCTTTTGATTCATTCCCACACTAAAATTGACTAGAAGGATGCTTTTGATACATCCCATCCAAGCTGATGACTTTGCTTCCATTGACAAGAACAAGTCAATTTTCGTTTACAGTTAAGATTACCCTGGGAGTATAAGGAAACCTCAATGTAAATGCAATATGTCTTCAGAATCTGTGTTATTAATGCTTACTTCTCCCCTTATTTTTTGAATATCTCAACATTCAAATGTGCATATTATGGTTTGTTTTCTTGACTTACAACAACAGCGAGGTTCAGGCATGTGATGGTATCATTTTCTGTCCCAACAGACATATCAGGTTCAAAACGAGCAGCATTAGGCAACATGTAGGATATTGTGCCATCAGAGTTTTCTGTGATATTTTCTTTGGCTAAATATCGCACCCTTGAAATACAAAATAATAAAACACAGAATATTTTAAAATCTGATTTTCAAGTCAACACATAACCACATCTGACTGAATTTTTTTGAAATGTTGATGGACACTTTTGAAGATGAATATTTTACATTTTAAAATCACTGAAATGGTTCTAAACTTTTCATTTGAATATTTGTAAAAAATCTATTTTATGTAAAATATTTTTCTTTTCCAAACATTTGCTTAATGCCTAATGCATTTTTTTTGCTTGATACTAAAATACAAAGATTTATTTTTATTTTTTATTTTTAATAGCAATAACGGACCTTTTATCTTTTTGTATTCTCTTCTGAATTAGTTATGTTTCATCACATTTTTTTCTAAGCTTTTTCATGATTGCATGTTCTTAGAAGGGAATGACTCAGGAATGGTTTATAAATGCCCTTAAGATTTGATGTGATAGGCCTGTGTTCTAATAAAAGAGATTAGAGGTTAAATCCATACTGGGAGCTACTTTATTAATATTTCACATCAATACGGTGATTTGTAAGCAGTCTTTCAGCACCACTGAGAAACATAAAAGCCCTTCTCCATCGTGCCTGTAAGTGTCTGTATTTCTGTTAGGGGATCACTGAGGAACAAATCTCTGAGCTGTTACAGTTCTGGCTTTGGCTCAACTCTTTATGTACCCATCCTCTTGCTGACCCCCCTGCGGAGGTGGCATCCAGCAAGCGTTGTATTAGTTTATGCTGTAGGTCTAAAAAGTTTATCCCAGTTCTGTTCCAGAAGGGATCATCGTGCTCCATCAGATCATCCAGCCTGGGCATGGGAGGACCAGAAATTTCAGAGCACTTTTCTCCATGGTACAGATGTAACCAGTGCAGGGTGGGACCTACCCCACAAGCAGCTGGATCTTGGCTTCTCAAGAGTGGTTTGTGTGCATGCCATTTTAGTTAATGGACTAATGTGTAGAGCACCTATCTAGAAGTTGGGAGGTTTGTTTTCTAAGTAACGTTACTTCTAACTGGAAACAAAAGGCTTAAACAAAGTTTCCCACTTCCCAACAGAGTCTTGGGGATAACTGCAGTTTCAAGGACAGTTGTTCTACTCTGTAGTAAGCAATGAAACATTCAAAGGGAAACCGAGAAAGAGACTCAGCATTGCAGTGATTAAGGTACACCCAATATCTCTGATCAAGGGATGTAAGGTATCTTTTGCTTCTTAGATGAGCATGAATGCAGCAGTGAGAAGAGCCTGTTTGTTGTTGTTGTTTGTTTGTTTTTTCCCCAAGAAATGAAGCCATCATTTCTTGAACAGTCTTATCTAGGCTATCAGCAGAGATTTATCCCTGAGAGTATATGCACCACCATGACCAGAGTAAAAAATGCTTGTTTAGTGGGAGTTCAACTTCTGCAATATTTCTCAACTGCTGAGTTTCCTGACTCCTGCATAACCATCTCCTGTGTCTTCCCAGGTACTGTATGAACCAAGATATTCCAATGATAAATTAATAACCTTTTAGGCATTAAGGCGCCTGTGGTTTAGATACAGCAATACAAAACTACCTGGCAAATATCATATACATGTCAATGACATTAAGAAAGAAATGTCGTATCATTTTAGGAAAGCAATTTCATAACAAGACTGCTAGTAACAGCTAGGTACTTTCCTGGACAGGGATGGACTGTTGCATCTAGGCCTTAGATAATACATTCAAAAAAAAAAAAAAAAGTTTTTCAGAGGGAAATCTGAGAAAGAAAAAGCTATAGATTAAAAACAAACAAACGGAGCAAAATAAAATAAATAAAGGAGCAATAAAACAAAACATATTATTAAAATAAATATGAGTGTTATACTTACATGGGCGATGTAAGATGGGACAATCTCATGTTTTGGGGGTATCTGGCATAATTTTTTCTAAGTAAAAGGCTGGTAAACACTGAACAGCAACAAATGCAACATGCCTGTGTGTTTTTACGGTAAACATCTTACTAATGAGCAATAGTTTATCACAAGAACAAATAGATTCACATCTGATTACCTGTTCTGGTATCCCAACGTGAAACCCTGTAAGAAATGTTTGTGATTGCAGTGCATAGCTGCAAATATTTAGGCATTTTTGACAACTCTGACTACAATGGGATTCTGGGCTTTCCAAAATCAGTTTAAACAATTTTAACTCAGCAGAACTTTTTCTGGCTTTAACAAAAATTCTGATATGACATGTCACATATTCAGGAACTATGGTTACCTGTACGTGTAAGGTCCTCTTTGTTCAAGTTTTGGACGTGATCCATTTTCTAACACCTCTGTTGGATTTTGCACATGAAAGATCCAAAACTGTCTGTAAACTGAGCTTCCTGGCACAAGCCAATTATCAAAAGCAATGGTACCATTTGCAATAACAGCTTCCTAAAAAAAAAAAAAAAAATTAACAACAAAAGATGACTTTTATGAGGTATACAGCACATAATTTTGGCCAACGTTTGAAAGCAGCCTGATATTCCTGTGCAGCAACGGCAAATGTGAGTCCCCTTAAAAGAAGTGATCACAAAGTTGATATAACTGCTACCATAGCCAGTAGAAAAGCTTTCCTATTGCTGTGGTTGGTCATCACTGTAATTCCCATTCTCTAAACTTACGGATTACTTCTAAGAATAAAAATTGTTAATGACTGAATCATACCCAGAAGTTTTTAGAATCCATAAACTAATTTTCATGCATTTTCTAGTATCCCAGGGGAGGAAATGGGAGCTATCTCTGATCTTTACTTATGCACTAAGTCATTTCACCACCAGAGAAAGTGAATAGTGCTCTTGCAGGACTGTTTTTTGTCAGAAAATTCTTGTGACCAAGACTAAGACTTTCTATGAAATCTCTCTGCTTTTAATATCATTTATTTAGGAAGGTTTCCCAGGTCAGAGAATGAGGACAAAATAGGGAGAAGGAGCAGACAGGACATTGGGAATCATTATAGACTAACCAACAGCTTTATGTGCGTGGCACTCAGATGTACTATGATAAATGTCTACCTTGGGACTTCACAGTGAAAAGGATAGTCTGAAGGTACATATCCTATATTGTCAGGGGAACGTGTGTTTTGTTTGGTCTTCATCCGACCTGTTTCTATACAATTTTCACAAATCCTTGGGAAAATAGATTTTCTTTTTCCCCTGGTGGTAAAAATTTAGAAAAGGTTTTTTAATAAGAAGAAAAGTCTAGGCTGCCCAGGTCCAACATATACCATGCTTTTTAGCAGAGTTGTGCAGTATTATAGTTAATTTCCATAGCTCACAGAGATGCAGAAAGCAATAGACTAGAATCTTCCAGACAGTTATGTAGCAAGAAAAGGCATTTTAAGTTGCAAGATTTGCTAGATTTTCTTTCTAACTTAATTTTCTGCCTCTAGAGTTTGTTTAGCAAGCACCATCCAAGAAAGGATAATACCAATTAAGAACTACTGTCATGAAAAATGAATAAAATGTGTTAGAGAACTCCTAGCACAGACAGGATGAAAGCCTATTTGTAAGGTAGAGCAGCAAATGCTGTTGGTGGTGTAAAGAGCTGAGCTTGCTGTCTGAATATCTGCTATAATTTGTGTGCATTTGTGTGAGAGGGGAAGGAAATTTTCCACAGCAAATGTTTTATCAGCTTGAGGGCTTGCACTCAGACCTGACAGATAAAATTCTCTTCAGTCTTGTTTTGCATACCTTCAGAGGCCAAGGACTGTCCCAGCTGTGATCCTAAGTAGAGCAGGCCATTTCCTTTGTGAAGAGAGATTCCATGAATTGGAAATCGCCTTTTGTGTTTTCATAGAGAATTACTCATAGGACCTTGGAGAAGCAGGCTGATATAAAGAATGGGAGTTGGTGAATGTGATACCCATCTAAAAAAAAAGGCAGGGAGGAGGATCTGGAGAATTGCAGGCCTGTCAGACTGACCTCCATGCCAGGGAAGGTCATGGAGCAGGTCATCTTAATTGCCATCACACAGCACGTACGGCACAACCAGGTGAGTAAGGGTTTATGAAAGACAGGGCCTATCTGACTAACCTGATCTTCTTCTATGACAAGGTCACCTGCTTAGTGGATGAGAAAAAGGCTGTGGATGTTGTTTACTTGGACTTTAGCAAAGCATTTCTCCTAGCAAGCATTTCTCTTTTAGCAAAGCATTTTCTCCTAGAAAAACTGGCTGCTCATGGCTTGGATGGATGTACTGTTCACTGGGTAAAAAAATGGCTGGATGGCTGGGCCCAAAGAATAGTTGTGAATGGAGTTAAATCTGCTTGATGGCTGGTCACAAGTGGTGTCCCTCAGAGCTCAGTACTGGGGCCAGTTTTGTTTAATACCTTAACAATGATCTGGATGAAGGGATTGAGTGCATCCCCAGTAAATTTGCTGATGACACCAAGCCAGGCAGGAGTGTTGATCTGCTTGAGAGTAGGAGGGCTATCTAGAGGAATCTGGATAGGCTGGATCAATGGGTGGAGGCCAATCACATAACCTTCAACAAGGCTAAATGCTGGGTGCTGCACTTGGGTCATAACAACCCCATGCAGTAGTGTATGCTTGTGGAAGACTGGCTGGAAAGCTGCCTGGCAGAAAAGGACTTGGCGGTTCTGGCTGACAGCCAGCTGAACATAAGACAGCAGTGTGCCCAGGTAGCCAAGAAAACCAACGGCATCCTGGTTTGTATAACAAATAGTGTGGCCAGCTGGACTAGAGAAGTGGTTGTTCCTGTATTCAGCACCTGTAAGACTGCACCTTGAGTACAGTGTTCAGTTTTGGGCCCCTCACTACAAGAAGGATACTGAGTTGCTCAAGCACGTGCAGAGAAGAGCAATGAAGCTGGTGAAAAGACTAGAAAACTGGACACGAGGCATGGCTGAGGGAACTGGGGCTGTTTAGTCTGGAGAAAAGGATGCTGAAGGGACCTTATCACACCCTACCACTACCTGAAAGAAGGGTGTTTGTCTCTTTTCTCAGGTGACAAGTGATAGGATGTGAGGCAATACCCTCAAGTTGCACCAAGGGAGATTTAGATTGGATAGCAGAAAGAATTTTTTCATGGAAATCATGCTCAGGCATTGTAATGGGCTGCCCAGGGAAATGGTGGAGTCACAATCCTTAGACGTATTTAAGAGAGACGGAAAAATGCAGGGAAATCTAAGAGCATGCAGGAGTCTATACCATCTTTTTAGTACAACCGGGAATACCCTCCTTTATCAACTGAGACTGTAGGCTAATTGATGATCATTTTCATGTCCTGTTCCTTGCTGCACCTTACTGTACTGTACTATGTACTTTCTTATCAATCAAGAACTAATTTGCTGTCCACCTACGAAGGTGGGGTGACCCTCCCTTACTTTTTATGCAAGAATGATTACTATGTCCCTATTATATGCCTGGGAAATGCCAATGGGAAAGTAGGACCTTGGGCATTGTATGAAGAGTCCCCAGGGACTGAAGTACTGGGGCAGACAGGTAACAGTGAGTTACCATGTAGATTTGCAGTCCACCATCTACTCTGTGCTTTTTCCTCCCTGGGGGTGAGCTTTGAGGGGACAGCCAGTCTGATCTGACAGTTCTGCAGCTTTGCAGCCAAAGGGGAAAGACAGCTACCTCTGTCCTCTGACCTGACCCAACCTCTTTTCCCTTCCTTTGTGCTGTCTCTCATTCCTCAGGAAGCTGTTTCTGCTTTCTGGACTTAAGAAGATTTTTTTTTTTTCCAGGTTACCTTTCTGCCAGTGCTGTGGGTAGGGGGAAGGATCAGATGAGAACTACAGTTAAAATAAGGGAAGCAGAAGGACAAAAGAGGGAGGGGGAGGAAGGGAGTAAGACCATTATTTTTGTTGGCAGTCAGCCATTATTGTTACTAACATTTCTCAACAAAGGAGGTGGCATGTATTTCACTGCCATATACTTCAAGAGTTCAAATAGTGAGTTTAAGTGGAGGAAAATTTAGAGCTCTCTCCTTAATCATGTCTTCATTTAATAAAACTAATGTTCTCACACTTACAAGCCCTGGGGCTTTGTCTGTCTGATCACTAGTGAGGCCATCCCTAAATACTACTCTGCTCTGTGACTGGTCACCGTAGTAACACTGACACATTTTGTCCACTATGATTTTACAAAAGGTAGGGTAATTTGGGAAACTAATAATTTGCAAGTGATAATGTGAAACACTTTTCAGCTCCCTAGTAATAGAAGCATGGAATGGTTTGGAAGGGACCTTAAATATCATCTAGTTTCACCCCCACCCCCACTGAATTAACTGAGTTAGTTAAGGAATAGACACATATTACTTTGTAAGTGATGATGATTCTCTTATGTATTAGCCTTGCTATTCAAGCTTTGTTGAATCAAAACTTTTAGTCCTTTTAGATTTCTTGGTCATAACAAATTATGGAAGCCAATCAAGCTTATCACTGATAATGCTGGAATATATATGATCAGATCACTAATGTTCTGCTTGGAGCCAGCAGTTGCGGTTGCTTTAGGTTCATTAGTTTAGATAAAGAAGGTGCATATGACTTTCACAGAAACAATTTTAAATTAGAAGTGTTTCCTATGCCTCCAGCAGCTGAGAGGAAATAATCTGGCTAATCATAGAAAACATATCTAGAGAGATGGCTAAATGTAATAATAGCTAAAATTTATAGCTATATTTATAAAAATAACAGAGACTAACCCTGAGGACTCTACTGAAATAGTGCAGCACTTAGGTATTGTGGCAAAATATTCTCTATTATCAACTAATAGGGAATTTAATATATTAAGTGTCTTCTCTTAATCTCCTGAGTTCACACTCTCAGGCAGGCAACAGAAGTTCTCACAGAAGTGGCAATAAAGATTTTTCTGGTAATTGAATCAACTAGCAATGGCTGTGAATGGTTAGACCTGGAAAAAATAAACTGAATTTTGTCTAAGGTAATAATATTGTGCTTAGGGAGAAAAAGTCAAATAGCAGTAATTGACCATGTAAAAAATATCTCCTTTCAACAATATTGGATGTAAACTTTCTGATCTGTTGTTTTGAATTGATTCCTCTTTTTGATTATTTTTTTTTTTTTTAATATTAGCTTATAAGACATGACAATGTGCAACAGAATTGTGTAAAGTCAGGTAAAAATGTACATTTTGATGGCCTCAAACAAAAAATTTTTTTGTAACGAGCTCTGAAAAGTTCATGCTTCACTCCTAACTGTAACAAGGTCACTTTTCTAAACCTCTAGGACCTTCATGGAATGGAGGTCATCTATCCTACTCTGTGGATAGATGCAGTGTTTGGGAAAACTACAGTTTTTGTCCTTTGGTACTGAAATCAAAGCAACTTTTAAGGGGGATATCTCCTTTGCCAGTATAGTACCAGAGCTGAAATATTTTAACACTAATCTTGTTCAATGGATCCCAGCCAAGATGCTGCTGCTGCTGGTGTCATTTTAGTGCGCTCCTCAAGTGACAGATTTTTAAAGGGCCTCTTAAAATATTCAGAAATAGAGAGAGTAAGAAAGAGAGAATATTGAAACAGCTTATCCAAAAAATTATTTGAGATGTGAGTAAGAGCAGTCAAGTTGGAAAATACAATAATCTGTTTTGTGTCGAACTACAGATGTATGTTAATAAACTGGAACACGTGACAAGGTGACATTTTGGTATTATATGTTATACGGACTTCATTTTAGAGAAGGGTGGAGAGCAGCACCTATCTGCTAGGAGATAACAGCCTACACTCTGAGACTGTCTGACGAATATCTAAGGGCAACTGAGATTGCATATACATTTGCAGATGCTTTCTCTGTGCTGCAACAACAGTATGAAGTCTTCCAGGAAAGTATGACCTGCAGTGTTTACTCAGGCTAATCCTTCAATGACGGCAATAAAGATGAAATGGGGCTTATAGGGTTTGGCCACCTGTAGCAATGTATGCTTGAGGGAAATGTGCTCAGGCTTCCGCTGCTAGCAGAACAAGAATGGCAAGAACTATTGATTGTATTGATGATACTACAGCTGTTCTTTATTGTGAAATGCCATGAAGTTCAACCAGACTTGCTTAAGAGAAAATTGATGATTATGTGATTTGACTAAATGACGATAAGTTAATTTACGACAGTTTGACTTATTATAGAATGAAGTGTCCTAAATATATTCAGTCAGGAAAAAAAAAATCAGTATTTTTATCTCTAATCTAGCAATAATATTTTTGTAGCAAAATTCATTGTAGCTAGGAATGTAAATTTGGTTTTGCTGTACTGTCAGCTTCTGTAAAGAACTGGGATTTACCCTGAAATAGAATAAGTAGAAGAACAACTGTGGAGTCTCTTTCAGGCTTTGGATTGTGCAGAATGTGAAGACATAATTTGGCTTATAAGGTGATGTCTCAAATAATTGTTCCTTTTTATTAAAAATCTGGTATTTTGACACTTGTTTTCATCCTAGTGGATTAAACCCAACTTCAGGCTTTGCCTTGTATCAGATAAAATGGAAATATGAACGATACAGGTCATATCTGAAAGAAAGTCTTGCTCATTATTATTTTTTGTTTGTTTTATTGCTTGTTTTTCTTTCTATCCTACAGTTTCTGTTCTTGAAAAATTCTAGATAAAACTGTCACTGAAATGGATCTGTTTCAATGAAACATTTCCTTAAAAAATGACAATTTCAAAAGTGAAATATTTCAGGAAAAAAATGCATTTTTAGTATTCACTGCTCAGCAGACCTGTTTCCTTTGCTGTCAGCTATATATTTCTATTAAATATAACTGCAATGAATAGCAAATATTTGTTTTTATTGCTAGCCATTTCATCAACAAAAATAAATAAGAATTAGGTAGATTCAAGACCCTCTTGTGTATCTACTGATCACATATTTCAGCTGGTTTACTTTGACATATCTGTTAAGAAAATGAATTGTCTTACAGTCTTATGGTCTCACTGAATAATCATCATGATAAATAGAAAATAAATAATCCAGTTTGATTTGTGGTTAGGAAAAAAAATACATTCTTTTACTTAAATAAATAAAACCTATACAAATTTACTCTTGTATTACTCATATGAATACTGGTACAAATTCTCCTTTTTATATACTTCAAACAAGCTGCCTTGAAATATAAGCATCTGAAACATGATCACAATGCACAAAATTATAAAGAGTCTAAAACTTTACCACTAGGAACTGATGCAGGTATAATTTAATGTGTAGACATTTGCAAAGCATGCTGTATAACTGGTTCATTATTATAAGTAAGCAGACGAATACATAACATTGCTAGTGTGTATAATTTGCTTTGAAAACGCTGAATGGCATTAGAAAATGTTCTGGATTAACTCAAAGTAAATTTTAAATATAAAGGGATACACATTTAAAAAATACATGTTTTCTAAAAAAACTGCCATTTCCTCAATATGCCAATCAATTAAAATTATTTGTGGATATAGACTTTTTTTTTTTCAAAATATTGGAAGGAGAGTGATACATTAGCTAGTGAGATATTCCCATGTTTCTTTTAATAATTTTTATTTTCTATGAATCTGAAAATATCATGAAAAAATACAATCAATACTAAGAATTGAATAATTCTTCTGCTTTGTCAAAATTAAAATGTTATGCAGAATATAATATAATATATAAATAGAAATATACAAATATTGCCCCTGTACTCAGCTCTGGTGAGGCCGCACCTTGAGTACTGTGTTCAGTTTTGGGCCCCTCGCTACAGGAAGGACATGGACGTGCTCGAGCGAGTCCAGAGAAGGGCGACCAAGCTGGTGAGGGGTCTGGAGAACAAGTCTTGCGAGGAGCGGCTGAGGGAGCTGGGCTTGTTCAGCCTGGAGAAGAGGAGGCTCAGGGGCGACCTTATCACTCTCTACAGTTACCTTAAAGGAGGCTGTAAAGAGGTGGGGGTTGGTCTGTTCTCCCACGTGCCTGGTGACAGGACGAGGGGGAATGGGCGAAAGTTGCGACAGGGGAGTTTTAGGTTGGATGTTAGGAAGTACTTCTTTACCGAAAGGGTTATTAAGCATTGGAATGGGCTGCCCAGGGAGGTGGTGGAGTCACCATCCCTGGAGGTCTTTAAAAGACGTTTAGATGTAGAGCTTAGCGATATGGTTTAGTGGAGTACTTAGTGTTAGGTCAGAGGTTGGACTCGATGATCTTGAGGTCTCTTCCAACCTAGAAATCTGTGATACTGTGATATTAATTAAAATGCAGAAGTTGTGGTTTTATTTATTTATTTATTTTTATACAAATTGATGCTAGAATCTAGGCAAGGCTTCAAGAGACAGTTTAACATTGTTTAGGTCTCCACTTCCTCGTTTAAATTATGTAGATGATGAATTAAGGGCAGTCAAATGTAATGACCCCAAGGAGACTCTGTGTCTCCTATGTGGATACCCCATGGCTTCCATGGTATTTCCGTTACTCCATGGTTATACACTCCTTTTCACTGAAGATTTAGCAAGTTAACTTCTCATTTTTAATTAAAGACAAAATGAGATTATAAAGACAGAGAGAGACAGAGAGGGAAGGAGGAAAGGGGGGAGGGAGAGAGAGGAAGAGGGAGGGCAGAGAGGGGGATAGAGAGAGAGAGGGAGGGAGGGAGAGGGTGGGAGAGGAAGGGGGGAGAGGGGTAGAGGGAGGGGAGAGAGGGAGAGGGAGAGAGAGGGAGGGAGGGATATGTTTCTGCCAGGTCTACAACACTGCTTCAATTACTCTTCACACTCCTTGAACCAAGGAGATGTGTATGATGAGATCATGTAGTCTCATGAACCATGATGTGTTTGAATTATATAGTCACAGATCATGATCTGAATGCACACAAATCTAAAACTAGATTCTGCATCATAAGTTTGTTTAACTTACGTGCAGTAGGGAATGCATAAGTGCATTGAGTGAGTTCCAAAATAAGGGAAAAAAATGCAGAAAAATAGGTGGATCATCATGGGGGGAAAATGAAAAAATAAAAAATAAAATAATAATCGTAATTGCAATAAAATAAAAAATATGTATTACTTCTAAATTACATTAATAAAAACCCATCTTGAAAAAAATATTTTAGATTCTCATGTAAATCATGAAAGAGAGGAAGTAAGTAAATACAGTAATGTAATTAATATAGTTTTAAGAGTTCTGCAGCAACTAGTCCTAGGAAATTTTGGATTGTTTACATTACAAAGACTAGTTTTTTTTTTTTTTTAAATAATAATAATAATAAAAGAAAAACAAAAGCAAAAAAGCAGAAACAGAACACAAGATTCAGAAATACTGACTATCCACAAACCATCTGGATTGAAAGAAGAAATACTTCATACCTTTTCTATTGCTTTGCCTATAAGGTTGTCTCCAACTGGTATCAGAACTCCTCCAAAGATGGCCAGCACAGCACCGATGACAGCCCCAGTGAGGAGCCCACAGTTTCGGTTACAGCCCATTCCTCTCCTTCTTCAGGGTGCAGACAGGCAATGTAAAAATATCCTTGCTGCAAGCCTCGATGTTTGTTTTTTTTGTTTGTTTGTTTGTTTCTCTTGCTTCTTGGTCCCAACAAACTCACTGATCTTCCTGAGTGAAGCTGCTAATATAAGGAGAGAGTGAACAAAAATCACATTCCAAAGGTCAAAAATACAAAGTGCATTAGGTGAAGCAGGTAGGGAGATAACAGGTCAAAAACAGACAGTGGCAAACAGTGCCAAAAAAAAAAAAATGATATACACACTTGGCAAGATAGTCACTTGTTACATATTGTAATCTCTTTTTTCCTGAATTCTCTAAAATACCATTAAGTGTGTTGTTTTGTTGTTGGTGGTTTTGTTTGTTTGTTTCCCCCTCTGTTTTATTAGAAAAAACTGTCACAATATTACTCAGCTGATACTCTTCTTCACACAAATACATTTTCAGAAATCTCTTTGTGCCAAAGCACGAGGTTATAGCCTTCATCTTTTGTCACACTCTGCAGTGCCCATGGCTCCCACTTCAGGCAAAATCAGGAGTTTACACTGCTAGTGGGAGCTACCCAGAATGTGAATGTATTCTACCTTGGCAGTAATGCCAATCTCTAGTGAGAGACACCTATGAAAAATTTGTCTTTCCTGACCTCTGTCAGTCCATATTCTAGTACTGAAAGGATAAATGTTATTTCAGCAACTTCATGGCTAAACCATGACTGGATTTTCTATGTAGAAGTTGAATTCTTACTCTCAGTTGTACACCCCATCACCAAGTTTCATTAATCCCAGTTGCCTACAGAAAGTCAGACTTTTTAAAACATTGTCTACATTTTGATCTTTGGAGGCTGTAATACCCTACATGTCATTGAGTATCGGAAAAAACAAGTTTGCAATTATTCTTTGGGAAACAACAGTTGCTTGTAATATGTGGTAAAGTATTTTGACATCTGGTCCCTACTGAAAGACAGTATAAAGAAAATCAAAATGACACCAGTGTTGAGAGATAGTAAAACATAAGCTCCCAGTGGTATTTTGTCCTATTTGTTACTGTTTATGAATAACTGAGACAAAGAGCTTCATAATTTGCAATTTATGCTTGCTTGGGAATTAAACACAGCCACAGATTTTTTTTGTTTATTTGCCTTAGACCTCCAGATAACAGTAACTCAGCTCTTTTCTATTTTAGGTGTCATTACCCATAGTCCTTTTTATTCTTAACAATATTTGTTTGTCAAATTATTGTGCTCATCTCTAAATCACTTTTAAAGCAGGTGTTATTTGCAGGGTTAATTACACATTCAAGGCCAAACACAGAGAGCAAAGGAAAACAGAAGGATGTAGTGAAAGAACGACTCAACCTGAATTCCCAGCTTACTCATGAGGATTAAAAGGCTAAAAAACTTACTGGATTTCTTAATAGTAAAGTAAGTGTAGGAACAGCCACATGTTTTATTTTTGTGAATCCCATATTCAGTTATAAGGTCAATTTTTATGGGGGAAAAAGAAGACACCATGCACGTGGTCAGCAGGCTGTGTCCCCTTGTGACTGTTGTCACAACAATTATATCGTGTCTGCACCTGTGCCCAGTCTGCTCCTTTCATCTGCTCCAGACACCTACCTGTTGCCTGCTCTTGGGGTAGCAGTTCATGGGTCCCTTGACATTAACAATGACTATTTCTGTAGGTTTGAGCTTGGCTGGCATTTTAATCATTTGTATTTGGAAACTTGTGGGTAGGATGACTGAGTGACTACTTCTTGCAATCACAGGACAATACATTGGCTATAAAAGTCATCCAGTCCATCCACCTGCTACCAGGTGATTCCCTGGGGTTCCCACATCAAAACTTTACACTCTGACCAGCACTTACAGCACTTACAAAGGACAAGGAAAGAAAACATTTAGCTAAAGTGTTTACATTTCACTAAAGACTGAAAAGAATGTTTATATAAGTGTAATTTTTTTTTTTTTTGTCTGCAGAAGGAGATGCACCTTATTTGAACTACAGGTTTGGGTGGTTGCAAGGGGGTAACATTAAGATTTTTTTTATTTTTATTTTTTTTTTAGAAAAAAGTTCCTTTTCCCAAATTTTTGTGCAACCTGTTGCACTGTTCATAAATATAGCTGAAAAATTACTTGAGTGATTTATAAAAATAGAAAAATAGCAAGTTATTAACATCTCTATAATGTACTGGATGGATGGATGATGTGGTTAATGGCAAAATTCTAAACATGCTCAAGTTAGAATTTCAAGTTAGACCTTAAAAATTTTAAGTGACTTTCACTAGGACCAACTCTCATATGCAGACATGTTCATATCATTGTCTTTAGTTTGGCAAAATCTGACTGTTCTACATAAGTAGAAATTCTTAATTAAAGAAAATTCTGAAAAATACATATTTCAGGTTGAATTTTTATCCATCCTTTTTTTTTTTAATGAGAAAGTGTGGAAATACACATTTTAAAATTAAAAATGGAAGTTATTTATTACATAATTGTTTAAAGAGGGCTTTTAGACATTGTCATGCTATTTTTTATTTTTTTTTGGCTTATGTAATGAAACTTCTCAAACTCAATAAAAATACATATTCCACTGGAATAGGTTTCCATCTAAGCTTGTATAAGCGGTTCCAGTGGATTTTTATGTTAGACTGACTAGGTATCCTTCATGATTACTAGCAATAAACAGCTAGAAAGCAACTGGCTGCTAGTAACTTGTGTCTCTTCCAAGCTTTTGTAAAATGTAAGAGATTCACCCTTCTCCCACCAAACACAATGCAATAACAGTCTAGACATATCTGAATTTATGCAATTCAAATTATCAATTACACAATTTCAAAGAAGAGAACTCACAACATTATACAGTTTCACACAGATGTTATTAAGCTACTCTTATATATCATAACTTAACATAAAAAAATAAAGACCAAAGTAGTAATTTCCAGAAAGAATATAGTTGTATCTGGCAATTCATATTCAAGTGAAAAAAATTTTACCTTACACAGAAGTACCATAAAAATTAGATATTGTCTATAGACTATATCATTTAAACTTAGACATGACAATAGGATTAACGAGAATATTCTAGAATAACTCATTCTAGACCATTGGGTACATATATTTAATATTGTTTTAAATATACCTAATAGAATATTAGCAATGGAAATGATCCATTCAAACATCTGAAAAGACAATTTATAAACAATAGAAGGAAAAAATGCAAAGTTCTCTTAAACTTTTTCTTCCCTGCTTTACCTATACTTTTTTTTTTACTTTTTTTTTTTTAAACGTATGAATTTAAAGCAAGTCCTCACAAAACTGAAAAACATTATCTGCATTTTCTTAATGACTTCTCCAGCTCCAACAGTCATTTTTAAACAGTTTGACATCCACCTCTTTAATTGTGACATAGAACCAGATTTGCTGCCCCAAATGAGAGAAACTAAATGAGGAAGAAGCAATGTGCATAATGAACATGAAAATGGATTTTGAAAATTCTGATGAGAATTTCAGCCCCAAAACAGTGGGGGGATTTAACATAATTACAGTTCTTCTGTCCAAGGTCAGAGTGTGGGACTAAAAAACATGAAATTATTAAGAGAAAAATTTGCAAGGAAGAGGTTATTTCTGTTTTGTTTTTTCCTTTAAGGTTTTATGCATTTTACAATTACAGTCCTGAATTTTTATCTGCAAAAGTAAATATTACAAATATCACTTTTAAAAGATTCCAAAATATTCCTAAATATTCACCTGACTCCACGAACTGTAATTTCAAGAATATTAAATATCAAAAAACAGAATTATATTGGGAAATTCAGCCACACTGATCATAGAGGACCATTGCTAACATTGCAGAGTTTCAGCAATATATGTACAATTTAACTCAGTGTTGCCAAATCCTATCATTTTATTTTATATTACAAATAAATACTTTCAAGATTTTTCCAACAAGTGAATTCAAAAGTCTTTTTTTCTGAGGAACTTCCCCCCCACACACTTTTAAATGTTGTATTATATGACTCACCTTGAATAAGGGCAACTGATTTTTCAGCTGAATGTACAAGTACTTAACACACGACTTGCATTAAGTTAAGAGAAAACAAGCAGCTAAATCTCCCCACCAAGGACAAATCCTCTAAACGCCAAGGGAGCATTTATATATTCCAAGAGATGTCAGTTCCCTGTTTATCTTCCTGCCAGAAGAAAAAGTTAAGTTGTATTGGTGCTTGAGGGGGGCTGTCTATTTTTGCAGTCTGACTAAATGCCACTACCTACATCTCATGGTAATATACTTAGCAGCTGCAATCTTTGTCAAATTTTGATCCAAGTGAGTCAAAGGTCAAGGAGACAAAAGGGTAACTTACTTATTTGGTTTGTGGTCACTTCTCTAATATCCATTTGCTTTAAAAGTGCTTCTATTAGCATGTTATCACTAACCAGTTCCTCACAGCTTCTTTAAGATACAGAACATTTTCAAATACCCTTTGCTATACAGCATGCCTTGCTGTATAAAGGCTTATTATTGCAATCATTCTGTTTCAAAATACAGTATAAACACCTTTGCAGTTTAATCATCAAGATAGTGCATTTTCAAGTAAAATAAATACATACATAAATCAGGAAATGTCAGAATATTTTCAAAGGTTTTTTTTTTTTTCCTCACAATTTGGATTACAACATTTTGTCATGAAGTGCTAACTTCCTCTTATATTGCAAGGTCAATGAAGTTAATACCACATGCTTCTTTTTCTTAGTGTATCTAAAAATCAGTTTTACATTGATATCTACTACCATATTTAGTGTCTACTAAAAATTAAAAATTATCAGTTGGGCAGTTTGCCCAAATCAGATTTTTTTTTTTTCACCTTTTCATCCTGGGTGAATTACATGAATGGATTGTTCTGAAAGGTTCTTTTGGCAGCAGCAAGAGGAAGTGATTTCAAGCAGCTTTCTTAATTACAAGAAAGAAAATATTCTTATAAAATAGATTCTTAGGTCCAGACTTTTAGGGTATAGCACTGTAGTTTGTGATCCACGTGTTCGGTATTTTTTACATATTTTGACTGATTGTTTATTGTTTTTGATATTGCCTTATTTGAAACTTAAGCTGTTGTGGAAGAAGCTCCCCTCTTTTAATCTACTTCTGTTAAGTATAAAAGGGATGAAGATTAGTGAATTTGAGTTTTTCTCCTAGTAGTGAAGGCAAGAATGAAAGTGACTTTAGTCCTTCGAAAGAAACCTGTAGGACAGTCTTTGAAGAAGGTTCATGGCCTGGGAAATTTGGTGAGCCTAGCTAATTCCAATTTCACACCCTAAAAATGCAGTAAAATTGTCTTCTGTTTCTAATTAGAGAGTGAGGTTTAACTGTGGATAGAAGCAGTCCTCCATCCTGTGGCTCCCATGAACTAGTTTTCTGAGTATTATTAATTATTTCCATTGGAGGTGTCTTCATAGGATGCTGTCATGAGGATGCTCATTAGGAGTCTCCCAGCTTTCCTCTTTAGCTACACTGCTTTCTTCATTACTGATTTGTCTCTTCTAAGAAAAGGCAATTCCAGTTGCTCACACCTGTCCATGGAGATATTCCCTACCATGCCTATTTTCTTCATTTGCAGGTTATGGGGTTCAGTATGCACTATTAAGAAGGGAGAACATCTACTGCTCATTTTTTCTTGTCGGTGTTTTGTGTTTTTTTTTTTGAAACCTAAAATGTAAATTACAAGGCACTAAAACAAATGTAATGAGGCTCAGTTTGCAACATATATATGCTGAGTTTTACTAGCTAATTTTGTGACATAATATTCTGTACTCATCATGTATAGGCAAAATCACTTTTGGCAAGCTGTGCTCTGTGGTGAAATGAGGACAGCCATGTTCAACTGCAGAAACAGCTAAAGGGATTTGAAGCTAAGGGAGAAGCTGTGCACTTTCAGATGTCAGTTATTTCTCAGTTTTATAAAACAGAAAAAAAAAAGGAAAAAGCATAAGTACTTAATGATACTTCTATCTTCTCTGGCTTTAGATCAGAATTCAGAGGTTATAGGGGAGAAAACAGACAGAGAGAAACAGAGAAATGACAGAAAAAAATATGTATATCACTGGAATCCCCAGTGATATGACAACAGACAAACTACCTACACAAAGAGAAATTGTCAAGAAAGAGAACTAATATAAATGACAGTCACATGCATGATGAAGACAGAAAACCACAGGAAGCAGAACAGGTCAAATGCGTTTGTCAGCCCCATATGAACTATATCCATATTTGTTTCCAGAAATAAAGAGACTACAGATGAGAAAATTCTGATGAGATGAATGTAATTCCTGGCTTTTCTAGGGATTTTATAGTAAGGCTTTTTGGAAATCACTCTCTTTGGGTTGTTTTCTAAATATAGAAAGAGTGAATGAGAATAAATATAGATGTCATGAAATCTAAACACTCAATGACCCCCTTTTTCCTTTTTTTTTTTTTTTTTAAGTTAAGAAAGATTGTGCCTGTTGGGGGATGACTTTTCTTTATGTTTCTGAGGGGTATCCACATAAATGTTTTCACATTCCTTTAGGAATTCTTTGATACATGATATGGCATGACTTTGAATTCTGCACTTCCACAATTACAGGAAAAAAAAAAAACAGGACTTTTCTTCATTTATCTATAATAAACATGTAAAAATATAAAAACTAACCTTAACATGAAGTGAAGTTCTACAAAAAATGTTGTACCTTACTCAGTAGGGAAAGATTTAAGAATTCATATGACAAAAAAAAAAAGTCTCCTATCCCCAAATATGCTCTTTCTAATTCAACACACTTGTGCTCTCTCATGTGCACTTAATTTGACTGAGTAAGACAACGAGGAAGATGAATCATCTGAAGAAGAAAATGTGCAATATGCCACCATCTGAATGGGAATTTTACCCTTGTAGATTTATGGAGATATTAGGAGATGTTCCTTTAAACAGAATGAAGTATTTTGTATTTATGAAAGATAATGAGGTTTCCTATGGAAATGAAAGCCTTCTGCGTATAACTTAATCACGTAATACATAAGTAGCATGTGAGCTTTCCACCTGGACCAGCTTCAACAATTTACTTCACTGCTATTGCCTATGAGCCTCTTCTAGAGTGAACATCATCAATATTCAGGTACTGCCTAAAAAGGACTTGAATATATAACACCAACACAATAGAAAAAAAAATATTTAGAACTTAATTTTCTTTTCCTAAATGATATGTTCACTGTCTTTGTCTCAGGTGCTCTCTCTGTGACTGGTATTTTGTAACATCTTACTTTCCAAAAGCCATGGCAGAGATCAGAGGTACGCAGCATAAAGACTTCATTTTGAAGGAAAGAAATATCAAAATATTTCAGATTTTTCAGTTTGGCTTTTAGTGTCTTCTCTCTTTAGGACCTAAATGAAAAGAAAGACAGCTTCATAGTGATGATTCTTTTTGTTTGTTTGTTTAAAGTTATCTACAAATACTTGTTGCAATGACTTTATACAGGTGAAAAGGAGGCATCCAGCTTAACAAAGATGAATTGTTTTCCTGTCCTCCCTATGGAGAGGCATGGGAACTTCAGTGGATTTTTAACGTCTACCTTAAATGCTTATCTTAGGCAAAGAGGCATCATATCCTTTGGACATACTGATATTTCATCTTTAACTCCAGAGAACCTAGATGACTCAACTTAGACACCTAACTTTTAGATGGTTAATGTTGGAATGATTCCACTTAAAACTCCCCAGAAAGGTTTTCAGTTCCTCCCTTCATCGGTGTGCTATACCAGCTATACAAGGTTCTAGTTGAAAAACAAGAAGAAAATGTAATGAGAAAAGTTCAAAATATTTACCACCTGACATTAGTGAGCAGTTTTGAAAAAGACTGAAGTAGACTGTTGTAGCTTTTCGCCCACCTCACATCATAAACTTTTACTGTAGATGTGTTGTCCTTCAAGGTTTTCCAGTGTATGCCCTAAGGCATACTCCAACCTCATATCAGCAATGTGCACTTGCAGCTCAGAAGACCGTCCGTGTCCTGGGCTGCATCAAAAGAGGCATGACCAGCAGGGAAAGGGGGAGGATTGTCCCCCTCTACTCTGCCCTCGTGAGGCCTCACCTGGAGTACTGCATCCAGGTTTGGGGACCCCAGCACAAGAAGGTTGTGAAGCTGTTAGAGCAAGTCCAGAGGAGGACCACAAAGAAGCCTGGAGCACCTCTTCAAAGACGAAAGGCTGAGAGCTCTGGGGCTGTTCAGCCTGAAGAGAAGGTTCCAGGGAGACCTCACTGTGGCCTTTCAATACTTAAAGGAGTCTTATAAAAAAGATGGAGAGGGACTCTTTCTTTGGGTAGATAATGATAGGACAAGCAGGAATAGTCTTAAACTAAAAGAGGATAGATTTAGAATAGAGGCTAGGAAGAAATTCATTACTCAGAGGGTGGTGAGGCACTGGAACAGATTGCCAGAGAAGCTGTGGTTGCCCCATCCCTGCAGGTGTTCAAGGCTAGGTTGGATGGGGCCTTGGCCATCCTGATCTAGTGGGTGGCGTCCCTGCCCATGGCATGGGGGTTGGAACTAGATGATCCCCAAGGTCCCTTCCAACCCAAGCCATTCTATGATATCAAGTAGCCTTTGGCCTGCTTCCGCATGAAAAAAAAGATCCTCCCAAGGATGCATTAATATCTGATCTCCCATCACAAGAGCTTGGAAAAAACATTCTAAACTGCTATGTAGCTATACACTAGTGTGTCCTAACTGCAGTTTTCCCAGCTCTGTGGAAAGTGTTAGGACCTAAGATATTGTCCCTTGTGATTCTCAATGTATCCTGATGATATGGAAGGCATGTTAAATACCATTTTAAGAAGGTATTAATACTCACGCCAGCTTGGCAGCAGTACAGTGGAAACAGTGTGATATATTTGGCTCCTGCCAATGATGTGTGTCTCTATAAAACTGTAACTAAGTTCTTTAAGGGCAAAATGAGTGATAGAAAACCCAGCAGCTATTTCAGTTCATTTTACCCAGAAATACATATTCTGCTCTCTTCTTAGCATGCATACACTGCTGCTTTTCTCAGTCCTCAAAGTTACAGTTAAAAATATCTTTAAGTGATTTTAGCAGGAGAATCAGGTGAAGGAAGCATAAGAGAGGTAATGATAAAGCCAACTTTTACTCTTCCACTCCCACCGGTTCATGTGAGTCATTCAGAATGTAAGCAGGAAGGAAGTTTTTAGAACTGAACCAATACAGAAAATGTAATATAATAACTCAACCTTCTGAGTGAGTCTGAAGCAGCACAGGGTCTGTTAGCCGAAGGACCATGTCATCCTGTTATTGCTAGAGACTTTTCGCTCTGAAACCTAAGGAGGGCACCAAGAGGAGGCTTCTATTGTAAGGGAGAAAATTTTTGAAAGCAGGTATCTTTTGAAAGTCAAGAGAAATTTAATAAATCTTGTCCCCACTTGGACATGTTCCACTTTTTTCAAAACTCTGCTCCTTGGCTTAGAAGTCACAGAATAATGGAGTAATTCAAAACTCCTTCACTGCTGCAATACCTGATTGGGAAATAGTCACCATAATGAATCATCCCAAACAGGCAGTGGCAGTGACTCCGATGAATGACTGGGTAGTCCTTATACTAGCTTTTGCCCTTCCAGCTACACTATAATTTTGACTGTGTAATAGTCAAGGACAACATACTTAGAAGTTACTTCCAATGAATGAAGAGGTAATTTTAAGGTCATTTTTTTGGTGACTTCTCTAGTGATGGAGACCTGTCAAATTGACATCCTTTTTTTTCAGTTGACATATTCCAGACCTGGAGAGATATCCTTGATCTGAGCACCACACAAATCTTTCCCAGGACTTTACTTCTGCCACAAACACAAGGCATTAAAGCCGTATTACGAGCCCATATCCAGGGGAGAGAAAAAAAAAAAAAAAAAAAAAAAAAGGCAAGCCTGCTAACCCTCAGGCCAACAATAGAAGAAAGCTTTATTTAAACAGTCCCATGTCCTGGGACAATTCCCCAGTCCCACTTTGAGAATCAGAACCAGTAATTGGGATAGTATCAGGAGATCCAGACCTCTGCCAGGGAGGTGGAACTCTTCCAAAAGAAAGGGCAACACAGAAAGTCATTTGGACAAAGTCCAGAACAAAGCCCTTCCTTATCAAGCTTTGTCCCTCAAGGAGAAATCTCAGAGACTACAGCAATGCCAGTGCAGAACCAATGGAAACACTCTCAGAAAACCAGATTTTCCACTTCAGCTGGCAGCAGCAGTTCTGGGTCTTGCCTACCAGTCTGCGTAAAGAAGCAGTACTCAGACTGTTTTCAAGAAAATGTTCTCCAACTGTCAAGGAGTTTTTTACCTTTTATAAACTTTCCCTGTGGACAATTATATAACTTTATACAACAGAAACTTTTAATATGTTTCCTTATAGTAAAGGAGGTGGGGTTTTTTGTTTGTTTGTTTATTTTCTGCTTGAAGTATTAATGTGCTACTTTTGTGAGCATGGCAATGAAAGATCTTTCAACTTTTTTATATCTTACTTGAAAAGATATTTAATTATAACAATCCAAATATATAACATAGATCACAAGCACACACACAAAAAATGAAAATATAAAATTGTCTTTGCTACAAGAGATACCTTGGCAGCAGTTAAAGATCTAGAGAGATTAGGAAAATATATGAAGAGTTATTGCATGTTAGGAAACATTAACAACTATGAAGAACAGATCAGTAGAAAAAGTTCTAGTGGTGATTTCTGTACTTTAACAGTGAATGAAACACTCAGCTAACAGATACCCTGAACTTCTCCAATTACATACTTTTCCAATGCTAAGATCTGACATTATACTTTCAGATGAAACCACATTACAGAAATATGCATATAACTATCAGTTACACAAAACGCAGTTCCAAAATGTAATAACTTAACTTGGAAAAAAAAAACCAAAAAACTACTTTTCTGACCATTTTCATGGCTGTGCCCATAATATAAATATTTATGAAGTATAACTTGAGAACAGAAAAAAAATCCCCAATACTGGACAACTACAGACTACACTTCTTATATAAATAAGGCATTTTTACCAAATTTATTTTCTTTTAAACCTAAGTTAATATCATAGTGATTACATCATCTATGAAAGAATCAGATCATTAAAATAGCACAAGTTATTAGTATTTACCTTATCTTGAAGGTTTTTCCAACCTAAATGATTCTAAGGTTTTATGATTATTCTATATTTACTGAGCTGATCTCAGGACTTCATGTCAAAATGAATTTAAGATATGTTACATCAGCATCTTTACTGGTCATGAATTATAATTTTAAATCTACACAGACATGTAAATTTACTGCCTATTCCTGTATTTAATAATTATGTCAGTATTTTCATGTCGATTCATAACACATATAAAATGTATGCACTTAAGATCAGCCATACACTTGATATTTCTTTTCTTTTATATTTGTATAATAAATACATATAGTCCTTTGTATCACAGACTTTTATGTACAAAGCAATGATTCATAGGCAAATATTATATATACTTCTAATAAAGTTTAATCTTTGACAATTTTCCTTTTAATTGTAACTTGTAATTAGCAATATATTAATATACAATTAAATATTTTGATTAATATTATATTTACTCTTGCTAAATTTTTGTAAATAGGCTCTTCATATAATTTTAAACAAGCAAGAAATAGAGGCTGAATTATATCTGTCTTTGATCTTAATAATTCTAATATATAAGAGTATAGGATGCAATAGCATGCTCACAAGATACTAATACAATGCCCAGCTCTGTGCTGATAAACTGCATTTAGTTCAAGAGTAGGTTTACATACCTGTATGGAGGGAGACCTGCTCTCACAACCCTTGCCACCAGGAGCTGCAGAGTTGCAGAAGAGCCAGCTAACTTAGCTCCTTATCCACAGGAAAAAAAAAAAAATGCTGTAGCAACCCGATAGCAACCTAGGCTGCCCTGTGAGTACATTGATGATCAGCCAGAAAGGGAAAAAGAAAGTTGCAGAGACCTTCTAAACTCCTTACTGTCTCAAGTGATAAGAAAGTGGTACGATTTCTGAGCCAAAATTAACACTCTTTCACCCTTCTGCTTTGCAAGAAAGACAAGCTCCAAAAAGTCCTTTTAACATCAGCCTCTGCCTCTGAGCTCCTTACCCTCTGCAATAACCCAACACTTCGAGGCAATGTATCAGGTCCCTGTTGACAATCCAGAACAAGCCTAATTGACTTTGGTCTTTGCAATAACTCTTTGCAAACTCAGTCTAAATTCTAGTTAATCCTCACAAGACTGTGGAAGCCAGGTAAGGAGTTTCATACTAGATAGAACTCTTCAGATTTGGGCTTATTATACTTGGTTACATAAAGCACAGAGACAGGTCAGAATGAGGGATCGCAGCCATGCATGCAGCTGTTCGAATTAATGGGATTTTCTAATGACTTTCGCAGGCTTTGATACAGAGCTTTGTTGTCTAAAAGAACATATAAGTCAAGTGACAGTGTTATTGCTTCCTTCTGCCTTCCTTTTTGGATCCTTGCAAGATCCTTTTATCATAGCAGTGATGAATTGTTAAGGTTTTTAGTAATTTTGGGATTTGAACAACAGATTGAGGCACCTCCTTCCAGACAGTTACAGCAAATAGCAACAGTGGGCAGCCTGTCCGCGATGGACTTCATAATTAAAACAAAAGCTGTTCCAGAGGGTTAACAGCACCCTGAGGTGAGTTAGTATGACAAGAACTATAAAGCTACTTGCCACGTGTAGTACCTCAAGAGGCACCCAATGGCATAAAACTCTTCTCTTTACCTTGTTTTCTATGATGCTCTATCTCTAGTTAGTCAGAAAATGAAGAAAAAAGAGAAAGGAAGGGAAAAAAATATTCCAGAAATTTCCATTCATGGATATTTTCTGACCTATTCACTTATGTAAATGCTGTTTTTCTACCTTTGGTCTTTTTGGAGTCCTGTTGGTGGCTTCCTGTGTGGCTTTTACAGCTGCAGCTTCCAGTTTGTTGCCAGACTTCCCCTCTGTCTTCCTTTCTATATGTGATTCCTTTTACTTGTTTCCTTCCCAGATAATCTCCTCCCTCCTCCAGCTCCCTGCCTATCTCTCCCACCTTCCACCCTATCATCTCGGCACTCATTCCTCCATCAAGAATCTCCTCTCATCTGTCTCCTCCCTCACCAAATCATCTTCTAGTTTTTCTTTCCCCACTTCCAGAATTTACAGCTTTGCATCAATTCCGACCTTGTCCCTTGTCATTAGCATTTATATTATAGAGATATTCTATGATATTTTACCAAATCTCTCATGTTACTTTTTTTTCCTCTCTTCTCTTACTTCCCTTCCCTCTGCCTGAAGTCCTGGTATATGTCTCCCCACACTATCACTTAATCAAAAGCTGATTGCAACTGAAAGACAGTTTTATCAGTGCTCTTTAGTACACAGATAAATCTTATAATAAAAGGTTAATTATAAATAATGATCAGTGATTGGTGTCTTAATCCTGTAATGTGTTCTTGTTTGTGTTCCTTCCTAAGGCCTCAGAATAATAAAACTCATGATGTTCCTGCCCACAACTTTTTCCCTGCTCAGCTGTCATTCAGCACTCTTTTTGAAGTCCTCCAACTCCTAAGAAAATGATTCTTGATACACATACACAAAGATGCAGATGTGCCAGGTAAGGAAAAGGAACTTTACACTCCACTTACCTGCGCCAGAACCGAGGCAGGATTGAAGAAGAGGCTGGGAACAGCTTGGACTTCTCTGAATGTGGAAACAGATTCAGTGCAGGAGTAGAAATTTTGGACTACCAAAAACAGTGCTGTGTCCTTCCATCCCACAACAGCTAAAAAGGAAAGGGAGTGTATCCTTCCCCTCTGTCTTATGCTTTGAGAAGTTGGGGCACTCGTTAGTGTTAGGCATTTAAAAACAATTCTTAAAATTACATAGGATAAAGATTACAGAATTGTAAACATGCCATCACAACATGAAGCACCCCAGGCATGTTTGTGGTGGAGTGCACACCCTCTGTCTAATTATACTCAGGCTTCTCTGTTTGGGGCAAAAAGTAACAATAGTCACTTATCAGATTCCCAAAATGGTATTGGAGAGGATTCAGCCTGACACTCCCAAGCCTTTCTGGGTAATAGCAGCCACAGGATTACAGACACATAAGTGCTCATTCCCTCCAGCTTCTGGCAACCATTTCTTCCATCCTGCACTCTGCTTGGTTAGTGGCTTTCTAACTAGGTTTTCACCAGTCTTTCCTTCACAACTCCTTTATTCAGCTGCCAGATTCTAACACACACTTCATCCCCCTTACCTAAACCTTGCTATCAAGCTGCCTGCCCATCTCTTGTGGGATCAATGTTCACCACGTCACTACAGTACCTTTAGAAGTTTTGGGTGTGAAGGCTGCAATCACCATAGCAGCATTGCACCTTAATGCAACAGAGAAATTCCTAACCCAACAAAATTTAAGCATTATGCATTCCTGCATATATACATGAACATGTATAAAGGTGCATTGTTTCAAATTCAAAGCATGTCTCCAGAGATTTGGTCTGTAGCTGAGCTCTCTTGCCTCTTGCAACCTTGCCTATTGCCATTTTCCATCATGCAAACACCCTGAAAAGTACTGCCTTCTCCTTGGAAAATGCCGTGTGTGTGCCTCACACTGAAACACATGTCACTAGTCAGGTTTGTGCCTACAGAAGCCTTTGAAACTGTGTTATGGGTCTCCACACAGGCTTTGCCATGCTATACTTTTCATACCATTCAGGTTTCTCACTTGAAGAATGGGGCAGTAATATAGACCTATTTCTTTGGCATGTGCCACACTTAGTGTATTGCTTAAATCAATTTTTCACAGGTGCTACAGCCTTCTTTAATGTGGCTACTGTATTTCTACGTAGCCTTTTCTTCTGATGAAATTTGTTCATGAACAGATTCCCAACTTTAGAACTATGCCTCATCTAAGTACTATTTTGATACTTCTTGTATAATTCACATTGTAATTTATTAATTTTTATTAATAGAGTCCTTGACAGTCTCAAAAGTCATAGGTAAAGATGTAAACAGAAACTTTTACACTTCTGACATTTTCTTTGCATGTTCGAGAGTTACATGGTAGTCTGAATTTAGAAGCAGCAAGGCGATGTAGTTCCTTGTTCAACTAAAACTCATCCCTGAAAGATTTACCCAGACAACTGAGCATTCACAGTAAGTCCTCATAGAGTTCACAGGGAAGCTGGGAGAGCTGGCAACAGTGTGGAGCCTTGGTGGTGAGACTGGACACTCCCGTGTATTGAAATAAAATGTCAGAGTACTAATTTTCCCTAGGCTGGTTGCCTAGACCTGCTGCCTATGAGCCCAGAACAGGTGACCAGCAATTGTCCTCTTTTCCAGCTGGGTCTGGATGTATTTGGTGCCATAAAGAGTCAGAACAAGCACCAAGCCATAAGAATTAATAAGAATTTACATAAGTGAATTAAGGCAGTTAAAAGAGTATATATACAGAAGTAGAAAATCAGGCTCCAGAAGTTCTGTGCTATTCTTCAATTTTTCTGTGATAAAGTCCATTTGTGTTCATATTAAATCTCTGCATGACTAAAATCACTATCTCAGCTTTATTTCTGTAAACCAAACACTGCAATATACTAATGTACATACATCCTAAAAATGTTCTTTTCAAAAGTAAAAGTGATGCTAGATACCTTCAAATTTAGGTAGTTGATTTATGAAAATTGTTATTAGTCCCCTGGAAAATCAGATCTCTTTTAGTTGCAAGTAACGTGTTTCCCAAAACAACAGAGTAGCATTGCCCAAAACTGGAAAAAAAAAAAAAAAAAAAAAAAAAGCAATTTGTAGTTGGCTGTATTAGTCATATTCTTGGTATTTGCACATACTTTGCAGACAGTGTATTTATAACCAGCAATCCAAAAGAACCTCTACTCCTGTGTTGCTTCAGTAAAATGCATCAGTCATTAATCTACTAGTCTGGAGGTGCATTGTGCTGTTTTTGCATCCATGATAGTTCAATGTGTTGAATGCAACCAGACTTACAGGGCCAAACTAGGCATCATTCAGAATCTAAGCCCAGCCAACTCAGTCCCTCTGATATCTGAGGACAGGCTGGAATGCAGGCGAGTTTACCTCCTACCAAACGTTTTTTACCCTTTAACACAACATATATAAAAGCTATAAGAACCACAGATCTCGTTGTTACATTTCTGAAATAAAGTTTTCCTTAAGGAAATACACAAGTGTCTGTAATGTCCTTGTTTCCTTGAGGCAGCATTCCCCTGTGAATTGACAAGCATTAAGAATTTGTATCTATTTAAAACTTGAATAAACATTGGTTGTTTTTGTTTTGATTTGTTTTGTTTTTTCAAAGTTTAAAAGTTTAAACAGCTCAATGACCTTTTCCTTTACGGAATATGCAGGCTTTCTAATTAACGAGAAGCCCAAATAACAACTTCTGTTCAAAATCCTGTGCTATTTGCATGATTATCATTGTCAGAATGTGGACACCAGTGTGAAGAATGGAAATCTGTATATCTTGTGCTCAAAGACTATCTGCTCTACTGGACAGTGGTAATGCACACTGATACTTGTTAAACTGGGAAGATACTGAATAAAATGTCACAAGAATGCTTCTTGCACTTTGTGAGGACTTGGAACTACCGTTTTAGTCTCTAATGGCTCTGGCAGAAATTGTGGGAAGAACAGCAGCTGATGTGAAGCCGGAAAGTCAAGAGCAAGAAACATATTGGGATTGAGACAGAGCTTGACATTGCACAAGTCATACTTAAGTAAGTGCCAAAAATGACTATTCAGAGGCCAGTAGCCCAAAGATACTTGGCTTCTCTTTTCATTTTAATCATTTTGTTCCAAGCACATGTAAACAATACCTAATTGTAGGAAAGCTGGGAGGAAAATTTTAGCTATAAAGAGTATGTAAAAGGGTAAAGGAAATTCTGATGTTAATAAGGGAGAATGAGGCTGAAGAAGTAGTATTTGAACAGCCTCAAGGGACGAGAAAGAAAATAGACCAGCAATCCTCAAGCATGACTGAGATGTGGAAGGAAATTAGGAGAAAAGTAAAGATTTAAGAGATACTAAAAATAACAAAGAAAATGAAAAACTAAGCAGAGAGAGAGAGATAGAGAGCACTGTGAATATATGAAACAGTAAACCAACAGAAATACTTCAGGTAATTGACTTTTATGAAATCAGTATTACCCAATTGGCTCATTGTTTTACTATACATTTGGCATGGCTAAACTCTTGTTTATAGGATCAGTTGTTACTATGAGTTGTTACTATCTCTGATTTCATTTCTGAAAAATAAAGTAAGTTTCTGGTTATTATAGCAATAGGAAAAAAAAAAAAAACAGAGAGAAAAATGTATTTTTGTTCTTGTAGCGAAAGCAGTCTCTTAACTTCAGCACTCTAATTCCTGGGGCCTGGAGGTGTTTGTTTTGAAAATTTCCAATTTTGTAAAACGTTATCAGCATTTGGGGAAACTCTAAAAGTATGTTTTAAATATTAAAACCTATTATTTTTATATAATTATTTAGAGAAAATTATCATTTTAAGCTAGAGTTCCTCTTTTCTCTAACTCTAACAGAGTTGTAATAATTTGAAAACTATATGCATAAAGGAATCCAACTTTACTTTTTTTTTTTTTTTCCATAGAGTCATAGAATGGTTTGAGATGGTAAGGACCTTAAAGATCACCTAGTTTCTGCCCTCCTGTCATGGGCATCCAGCCCCACCTGGCCTGGTCTTTCACACTTCCAGGGGATGGGGCAACATGTTCCAGTGCCTCACTATCCTCAGAGTAAAGAATTTCTTCCTAATATCTAATCTAAATCTTCCCTCTTTTAGTTTAAAGCTGTTATCCCTTGTCTTCTCACTTTATTCCCTGACAAAAAGTCCCTCCCCAGCTTTCCTATGGGACTGCTTTAGGTACTGGAAGGCCACTATAAGGTCTCCCTGGAGCCTTCTCTTCTCCAGGCTGAAGAATCACAAATCCCTCAGCCTGTCTTCACAAGAGAGTTGCTCCAGCCCTCCGATCATCCTCTTGGCCCTGCTCTGGACTCACTCTAATATGTCCATTGCCTTCTTGTGCTGGGGGCCCCAGAGCTGAACGGCGGGCTCCAGGTGGGGTCTCAAAACAACACAGCAGAAGGGGAGAATCAACTCCCTCAACCTGCTGCCACGCTGCTTTTGATGCAGCACAGGATATGGTTGGATTTCTGGGCTGCAAGTGCACATTTCTGGCTCATGTTCAATTTTTTGTCCACCAAGTCCCTCTCTGCAGGGCTATTCTCAATTCACTCACCTTTCAAAAAAAAAAAAAAAATAATAATAGTAATAAGGAGAAATGGCATGAATCAGGGTTGTCTTAGAAATTCTTAAATAATGTACAGATGTTTACTTAAAATACAATTTTACTTCCATAAGTGCCTGGAGATGTATTCCCTCCTCTGTTTTCACTAGAGATCTGTTACATTTCCATGGGGTGTTTATCTCATCTTTTTTTTTTTTTTTCTTTTTTTTTGACTCACAAGGCTTTTGGACACACCTTCTGAATGTCCTTGTAAAAGAAATTCCTTTTCTTGCAGATTTCACTTCACACAAATGCAGGAAATTATTATCATAGCAGTTCTATAAACAGCCTTGTTTTGATGGATCGGTATTTCTGATTCTTCTAACCTTGATTTTCTGCTAATCAAGCTGAAAACTTAAGAAAATGTTCTGGAGTTTACAGCTATTTACAACAGCATCTACAGAAACAGCTATTCTTTTAAAATGTTCTGAACTAAGTAAATGAAATCCAATTTAAAAACACTACTTATGAGAAAAAACATTCTGTTGCTATATTGCACAGTTTCTCTGCATAGAGAAGTCAGTAAGTGAACAAAACAAGAAACACAACACTTAATCACAAAGCAGACAGGCCTGACCTTGTCTCAGTCATTAAATGTGAGGGAGGATTTCTCAATTTTTTATTTATTTTTTAATGCATCACCCATTTCTAGCATCTTGTCACCCATCTAACAATTATAAATTCTGTCACACACAATTGCTGCCTAAATCAGCAATTACTTCAAACTATGTATGTGATTTGACATAGTCCTATTTCAAAAGAATAGTTCCATCACAGCTGATGGAAAAAGAAACTTATAAACACAGTAGCTGAAATCAAACATCTTCATTGTAAGCTATGCTTGAATGTGGGGAAAAAAAAAAAATCAAACAAACTTAAATAGTAATAAAGTTGTTTTCAAGTATTTACTTATGACTTAATTAAGCAATTGTATTAGTTATCACAAGCCAGTTAATACTAATTTTGATGATCATAAAAATGTCTGCAACTGTCTTGAAAACATTGACTTACATCCATGTGTGATAAATAGATATGTGCACATTTGCATTGTAAATCCTCGTGTTTTTAAGGGGTAAAGGAACAAACAAAATTTTGAAAATACATTTGTTTTCTCATGCCATGAGAGCTTCTAGAAGTATTTTTTTTTTTTCGGTGAACAGCAGGGGACACCTGTACTACCGTCATTATTTTTCAAATTTTCCTGTTCTGTTTGTTTAATTAAGGCAAGGCTGAACTGTTCAACAGCATTAAATGTTACTACACTCCAAGTTTTCCATATTGTGTAAACCACTTCTCGTCATTTCTCAAGTTATGCCTTCAACAAAACATAAGAGTAGTACTAAAATGGCAGTTCTGACTGTTGACTACAAACCCTATCCTTCCTTCCCTCACTCCTCCACACATCTCTTTAAATGATGGCTTTCCTGATAACTGTGATGAAGAAAGCACTGAAGTAACCAAGGCTCAGCAGATAGGAACAAGAACTGACTTAATACTTTTTCTCTCATTGTCAGCATGAAATCTTAATGTTAAATAGGGTGCTCCAACTCAGTTTTTTCTGTTGTGGTTTTTTTATTATTATTACCTATAGCTGGGGCCACCTCTGAATATCGATGAGTTAAAGAGATTGGAGGTGGAGGTGAGAACTGTTATTTTTCTATTCTCCATATTTTGCTTACTTTTAAAGAAAGCTGAAAGCTCAGTTACAGGATCTATAGTTGAACTGTTCTGTATTCAGGAGTGATTTATAAAGAGAAGCTAAAGAATTTTTTACTTCAGTGAGAGCTGTGAGCCATTGTTGAAGTTCAAATTGTTATTTGAGTGTCTAGATTATGATTTTTATGTTAAATTACATAAAACAAAATCTAAGTCCATAAAGCATGTTTAAGTATAGACCCAAACTGGTGTAATAAACCCACTCTCTTTTTGTCAAATATACCAATATATCCTTTTGTCCCCAAAACACAGGAAAATATCTTCTTGTTGGCTGGGGCAGAAACCTCAATTCACAACAGTAAGTCCAGTATCTGGTGCCGTGAGTATCGTGTTAGGAGTTCTCCAGTTCAGTCAGCATGTTAAATTAATACATTTAGATAAATCCTTGCCTTAATTATTTAAAAGATCGATTGTAAGGCAAAGTCCTAAAATCCTTTCTGGCAAAGGGAGTTTATCTGAGAAACAATACAATAAAAAGTGTTCAAAGTCTTTCAGACTTGAAAGAGAGTCTGGGAAAACATGATGGCAAATGATTAACCAAAAAAAAACGCTATCTGAGACAGAAAATGGGGATACTACTGTACAGTATTCCATGTCATTGTAAAGTTTTTTTAACTTATTTTTATTTATGTGGGGTAGAAGCTGTTAAAATTTAATGCAGAAAAACCCTGGAGCATTTACATTTTATACTTCAGGTCTTAGAGATAAATCAAAACATCAGAGGATTAAACCATTGTTTAGAATTTACACTAAATTATACAGGGAGTAGATTAAGATAATATTGTTGACATATGATGATTTTAGCAATTCTACCAACAGCTGAGAGCATGCAGAAAAAACAAAATCACAACGTCAGAGGTGAAATTAAAAACACAAAGCAGACCTTTTCTGGTTGCTGATATCTGCAAAGCCTCTCAGTTTCCTGGTGGAGATGGGCCATTTGCTGAGAAACTGTACCAGCACCCCTGGCAATACAGGGCATGTTTCAAACTGTAAGAGGTGTTATTGGGCAGCAGGCCAGAGAGGCAGGTAGAAGGGTGGTAAGAAAGAGAAGGCACTGCAGAAAGGCTCAGCATTGTGAATTTCCAAAATCAACTGGAAAATTCTGCACTTTACCACTATTAGAGTAACATAAATACACAAGCATGGATGTTCATAAAACTTCCATTAAAAAATACAAGAATCTCCAACCATTACAAGGAAGCACAATGGTTTTACAGCCAAAGAAGACAGCTGTATGAGCAAACATCTTAAAGGGAAGGGCTGCACAAATCACTTGACAGAGGAGGAAACAAGTATGCATGAAAGGGGAGCCCACAGCAATGCAAAAGTTTGTTAAGTTGGTAAAAGTAGGCAGTCATCTCCTGTTGGTAATCATATCTTCTTCTGCCAAGGTGAACATTTTAACAGCTATTCTAAAATCTTGGATTCTTGCCTTCAGAACATTTTGACTTCAGCTATATGAAGGTTAAGGCCTAGCTTCTCCCCTGCTGTTCAACAGCAAGGTGTTTCAGACCACAGAGGAGTGAAATGGGGCAGGCTGAGAAAGAATATGCACTTCGATCTCCAGTTGCCAAGATTACATCCTTAGCTATCAGTCTCCTACACAGACACACACAGACACACACGCACACACAAAATAAAATAAAAAAGGACATTTGCCAAGAGCACAAGAATGACCTGGCACCTGTGCTTAATTTCATCACGTTTCTTTAGGAGTCTATCCCAGTCCTACAACCTGCTCTGCAACCTGACTGTTTCAAAATATTACTTATAATCTTGTTTTATGTCAGTCTATGAAGAATTGCCTTTGGAACTACTTACACTTCTTCTTAGCTTCTTACCTAATGTTTAAATAGCTTAAGTTGAAATGATCTTTATCTCAATTGTGAAATTATTTTAATTTGATTAGGAAGCTGACCATATTTTTGAATATCCAGTCTTCTAGATCCATATTCAAATGCATATGCAAAATAGACCGACATCTAACCGAGTAGTCATATGTCAGTCTTACATAGCACTCAAAAAATGTCCTTAATTGAAGCTGAGAGATGATGTGAACTTTCTTCTAGCATAACTCAAGGAAGTAGGTAAGTACCAGGGAAGAGTTAATAAAAGCTCCCCCTTTGTTAAGGGAAGTCATACCTCAGAGTTTTCTTTCAAGAAGTAAGCAAAAGCAGACATGGCAAATCCTGTGTATGCAGTTACTTCAGTTTGAAAAAAATGTCGCAGTTCAGCAGAACAGAAGAGCAGTTCTGGAAGAAAGTTGATAACAAGATTACCTTTATGAAATGTTTTTTGGCTCTTCTGCACACTTTTCAAGCTGTACAGAACTTACATCTTCTACAGATATCCTTCTGTCATTTCAACTCATTTCACTTCAGGACAGCCTGAGAAGTAGTTTGACTAAAAAAAAAAAATGAGATAGAAATAGTTGGCAGAGTAGGCATTATGGGCAGATGTTATGATTGCTGGTGGCAGTTTGGCACTCCAACATTGATTTGGTGTGTAGGTGTGCCTCTTTTCATGTATGTAGTAGATCAGGAAGCTCTATCTCTAAGGACTGTAACAAGTATCCTCAAAATGACAAGTGGATTAATTAAAGGAGTCACAAAGAGTTTCTCTATGAACACGGTTGAATGAAAGTTGAGCATGTTACTTGTCTGGATTTCTCATTTGATTCTGGAATTGCAGAACAGCTACACTGGGATGCTTAACAGTAGAGTGAGGACTTTCACTCCCATAGTATTTTTCAGAGGACTTAAAAATGCAATTAGTCAAGAATCTCAAGGCTCTAAGAGAGTTGCTTTTGTGATTAATTCAAAATTTGATTTCCTATGAAGATTCTCTTAAAAGGAAAAGGGAAAAATCCTAAAAAAATAACTGAAATATTCAGGAAATATTCCATTAACCTTCAAATGAACCATTAATATTTACAACTAATCCCCATCAATTTCATTTATTTCTTTTGTTTCCCTTTTAGCTATTCTTAGCCATTCTTTAACCTTTTAAAGTCAAAAGAGCTTCTATGTGATTTTAAAAACATCCTTCTCCCATAAGACTGACAGCTTCTCTTTCCGTAATCTGGTATTCATGTTTTCTGTCTTCACAGGAATCTGGCTTTCTCCAGTGTTTTTTTCTTTTTTTTTTTTTTTTCTGCATAACTGTCCTAATATTTTCTTTATTCTCTTTTGTATTACAATAATAATCTACTTGTCCTCTTTGCCTCCTTACTGGAATGATATTTTGCTACTTATTTTCACTGACCCCAGTGAATCTCCCTTTGTTCACATAGTCATGTTTCCGTCATTTTTAACTTCCAAGAAGGATCTCAGGATATCAAGCCAACATAACTGCCTGCTGTATCAGTCCCTGATGGGAGAGATGCTATAAATGTAGTATGGGCATTAATAATAGAATGTGGTGACAAGAACACCAGAAGCCATGGCTAAGCAAAATATCCTCTGGTCTTTTCCCATTAGACTATCTTCTAGTTGCTGCCTTTGAGCTCCCTGGTTCCCAGTTTTTTGATTCTTACTCTGAGCCCAGAAATATCAGACAAACGACTGAAGGGTCAAACACTGGAAGAAGAGCTAAAGAGGGAAAAGAGTGCCAGTGTGAGTTACATAAACAGGTACAGAATTATCTCAGTTTGAGGAGGAAAGGGAACAGAAAATTAGGCTTCCCTATACCGTCAGTAACACGATTAAATTCCAGCTTTTCCATGGATCTCTTTAGCGACATTTTCAAGTTGCTTGACTCCATACCTTCAAAGGTATTTAAGTGTTGGAATGTTCCAAATTCATGTTTATAACATCTCATGTAGTTCATAGCATGATCTGCATCCCCTTGGTATAAAGCAGAGACAAGGGGACAGCTGCATAAACTACAGAAGGAAGAAAAGCAGCAAGTACAGGTTAGAAGAAAGGCAGGAAGTACAGGTTAGAAGAAAAGCAGCAAAAAAGGGAATGTAGGTGTACCTACATATCTAATCTGATGTCTCTTACAAGAAACACGTCTCATTAAACATAGGTAGTTTAACCATGAGCTCCACTTAGGTTCCTCCTAACAGGGATTGTAGTCAAGATCACCCCCATTTCAAATAAAAATTTTAATTAATACAGATATCCTTCACTTAATTCTGAATAATGAATGGTCTTTCCTCTGAATAGTGAATGTGAGCACTGACTGTCTATGTTTAGCACTACTTAGTTCACTTCTTGGCTGTTTTGAACTGCTCCAACTAGGTCCAGCACTAAGCACTGTGGATACAGGACAGTTAATGCCACTTGACCTCAGTAGTCTTCACTTGGTTCTGATCCCTTTTGTGTCAGTATCACACACTCCTAGAGGTCCTAGCATTTCAGGCAAGTGAAAAAAGGTTTCTGGTTGGTTGGTTGGTTGTTTTTTTTTAGGATGCCTATGATCTCTAAATAGTTGTTTAAAGTAATTTAGGTATCACCAGCCTAGATAAATTAATCTCCCTTTCTGCTCCTTGGAGAAAGTTAGGAATCTGGAGAAGCAATTCAGATATCTTCTCTTTTCTATACACTGCAGGAGGAGCTGAAGAGACTAATGTAATCTCATTGCATCTGCTAAATTTCTGGATTTGGGCCCCAAATCTTGGGGTAATTTTCTTCCACACGCTAACGCTGAGGCTGAATGTATACCTAGAGTGAAAGGGACTAGATCAGACAATGAGGGCTGTGTGTGTATTTAAGGATGAAACACTAACGTTTGGCAATAAGTTTTGGAGGTCTTACTCTGTGTCTTCAACAAAGACAAAAGCCACTGGGAACTTTTTGCCTGTATAAGGACATCAACATATCATTCCTCTTTCATTTTTCATTTACTCCAGTGCTAGAATGTGCTTGTTTGCCACACAAAGTTCCTTCTTAGAGCTGGAACACAAGGTCCATTTTTTTCTTAAAGTATGCAGGAACTGAACTCTTCTTCCAAAATATTAGTATATATAAGAGAGAAAAGCTACACCAACAATACCAAGGGGGAGTGAGGTTCTTCAGAAACCAGATTTGAGATTAAGCTTTAGAAGCAAATAATAGTAAATTTGCCTACAAAAATGACCAAAAATGTAGGGTAAATGATCAAAGAACACATTGAAAGGGGAAGTATCAAAAAAGGCACAGATAGTCTGTGCATTATGACTAAGACTCGTGACAGGAAAACCACTAGTCAACTGTCACTTAAATACGAAATTACTTGCAGACACATTCAAGGAAATCCTTAACAGAGTTGATCATTTAGATATCCTAGCTCAATTGTAAAAGGAATATATGCTTAAAATCAAGCAGAAATTAGTTTTAGGGATTGAGATATTCGTAGTGTTTGGCCTTCAGCCAGTTGGGCCATGGCAGAAAGCACACACACGTGGCTGGTAGCTGTATGTAACACTTACAGACACAGATAGGTACACGCCCCTGCTGGCACTTATTCTCAACAACAAATTAAACACCAATGGACAAAGGCAATAAAATGAGTTATTCAGTTTTCATTCCAGTGTCACCTAGAGATACTCTTTATGCAGCTGTACAGGGAAGAAGAATATCACTTCTACACTCTCATATATAAGGATATGTGGCAAACTACTGGCCTGTTGGAATATGTTGGGATGTCAGAAGCTATACTGCTTCACCTGCTTGGAAACACAAGTGCCCTGCCCAAGATAAACACATACCTGCTTGTTACAGGCTAAGTGATCCTGAAAGGTCCTGGATTTGTGTGTTTACAGACTACCTAAACCAAACTCAACACTAAGCCATCATAAGTTCTTTTCCTCATAAACACTTGTAGAGGTGTCTGTATAAATTATATGAGTACTCACTGTGGATGTGGTAATTGTAGATTTAATTATCTCTGTAAGAATAGTTTAAATACCCATCACAAAGAAAGCCTGAATTATTAGTTTGAAAGCAAGTCATAATTGTGATCATGCTTATCTCACTGCTCTCCCACATAGTTTTTAAAGAGGTCACAATGCAGTTATAGTGCTCTTTTATTGTGATTCTTAACTCTCTTCCTTTAAGTGGTTTGTTATTATGCATTTAAGAATGTCAGTTAGGTAATTGATAGTTTTTCTAACATTTTATTATGCCATGAGACTAAATCCAGCAGTTTCCTGAGTTGGTGGAGAACTGTTTTACGGTCTTCTATATACACTCTGCTGTTCCAGCCTCTTTCACAAATCACCGATTTAAGCTGTCTTGTCTATCATTTTAAAGCTCATAAAGCAATAAAATAGCAATAAGATAGTGACCTCGCCTGAGTAAGCAGTGCAATGTTTTTTGATGAGTTGTTATGCTGATAGCTTTTTAGCTCTGTGTTCTCAGGCAGTATGCTCCTTTTCAATGGAGGCAAATTGTAATGCCCAAGCAGTCACTTGCTCAGCTATTTGAAAGAAAAAATTGTTCCCAACTCATGCTGAGAACTTGCTGGGCTATTTCATGGTCTTTTATTTTCAAACAGTTATGTGGATATTTAAGATTGCCCCAATTTCTACCCTTGGAGGAGGACATTAAATAAGTGGGTATACAGTGCACTTCCAGTGAATACACAGTCTGTAGAGAAAAGAATCTGCATTAACATAAAAAGGCTATATATATATATATATATTTATATTTATATATAAATATTTGTGCTTTGCCATTTTTCCAATCAAATCCTCAGAGATCTCACAGTTTCAGCACTCAAATTTCTTCCTCCTGATTCTGTAGAGCCTTCATAATTAGAATATAGAATATCCTGAGTTGGAAGGGAGCCTCAAGGATCATCGAGTCCAACTCCTGGCTCTACACAACACCAACCAAAAATCAGACCATATGTCTGGGAGCATTGTCCAAAAGCTTTTTGAAGCTTTTTGGTGCCATGACCACTGCCCTGGTGAGCCTGTTCCAGTGCCTCTCAACCCTCTTGGAGAAGAATCTTTTCTTAACAACCAGCCTGAACCTCCCTTGTTGCAGCTCCATGCTGTTCCCTTGAGTCCTGTTGCTGTCTCCAGAGAGCAGAGATCAGCACCTGCCCCTCCACTCCCTTCGTGGGGAAGCTGTAGACCACCAAAAGGCCTACAATTTCAGACTACACAGCTCAGATCTTAGCATGAACAGGCCCTAGTCTATCTAATAAATGGATGTAAACTCAGGTACTCAGTCCCTTTCTGGTCATGGTCACCCCCCATACATACCTGTTATTGACTGTTATCAATAGATGCTTTAAAGTAGGTCCAGTGCAAGTGTATAAGCTGAGAAAACTAGACTGCACCTTTGGTAGCTCCATTTATTTTTTGCCACTTCCAAAGCAAATGGTGGTTTCCAGCTTCCAGCTCAATTTCTTTCACTGGAATCAATTTTTGTCCCACAGTGGAACAGGCTCCCCAGGGACGTAGTCATGGCACCAAGCCTGTCGGAGTTTAAGAAGTGTTTGGACTGTGCTCTTAGTCATATGGTCTGAATTTTTGGGTAGACCTGTGTGGTGCCAGGAGTTGGACTCGATGATCCTTGTGGGTCCCTTCCAACTTGGGGTATTCTATGATTCTAATCTAAACACGTGTAATGTAAATTCTCTTCATTTGCTGAGAAATTGTTGTCCTCTGATGTTCTTCCTCATCCATCTTAGGACAACAGCCCATGACTTGCAGAAGTCTTTTTATCAATAACCTCTACTCTATCATGAATTTCCCTCTTGTGTTCAGTTCTTCTTTCTCAGGCTTTTATCATTGATGAGGACTGAAAATAAAATAAAATAAAATAAAATAAAATAAAATATAAAATAAAATAAAATAAAATAAAATAAAATAAAATAAAATAAAATAAAATAAAATAAAATAAAATAAAATAAAATAAAAATCTGTCTCCTAGAAACGTTAATTTTTTATTTTTTATTTTTTATTTTTGCAGTATCTTGCAAAACCAATGAATTATAGTAGTCTTAGGTGCTTCTTTTACTTGTACATACATTTTGTTATTTATAAGTAGTGATTTCATTAAAAAGCAATTTGTAAACTAGCAATTAATAGTAATTTATTTCAATTTTCATCCCCATTTTCCTAAATATTTTCTAAATATCAGTTACTTTTTTTATTGGAAATTACCATTTTTAAACAGAAATGAAGCATCAGAAAAAGCTCCAGGGAAGGACATTCCACAATATTCACTGACTGTGAATATTGACCCTGAATTTTCTTTTCTAATAGTTAGAATCATAAAATCATTAAGGTTGGAAAAGACCTTCAAGATCATTTGATCCAACCATCCCCCTACCACCAATGTCACCCACTAAACCATGTTCCTAAGCACCAACCTTTCCTTAAACACCCCCGGGGACAGTGAGTGACTCCACCATTCCCTGGGCAACCCGTTCCAATTCCTGACAACTCTTTCTGAGGAGAAATGTCTCCTCATTTCCAACCTAAACCTCCTCTGGCGCAACTTGAGGCCATTCCCTCTAGTCCTATCAGTAGTTAGCTGCTAGAAGAGGCCGACCCCCAGCTCCCCACACCTTCCTTTCAGGTAGTTGTAGAGAGCAATAAGGTCTCCCCTGAACCTCCTCTTTTCCAGACTAAACAACCTCATTTTCCTCAGCTGCTCCTCATAAGACTTGTGTTCCAGACCCTTTTCCTTTCTCTTCCATTCAGTTGACATGGAGAGAACCTGATGAAAAGACACTTTATGATGTTGCATAATACCATACTTTTATGCCTTTCTTAGTATATTTGATTGAACAAAGTGCATTCAGTCTTTCCATAGTAATCATGCATTCTCTTATCAGTCTTAGTCTCTCCTCTGGACTTTCTCCAGTTTCTCTTGGTTGTTCTTATCCTGTTTACAGTCTTATAGCTTCTCTAACACTACCTAAATATATATATATTTTATATATATACGTATATAATGGTATATATAATATATTTTTTTTCTTTGTAATACAACCCCATTTTTAAAACATCCTGGAATATTTTTTAACTTCCTCAGATTGTTGTCACAAAAAACTCAGATTGTGGAGTCATACTGTGATATTTAAATTCTCCTTCATCAATGTTACACTATATTGACTTTTTAAAATTTCAGATCATTACTGTAGTTCAGTAGAATTTTTTACCCTGATTCTTTTTACTATAGTATTTATAACCCTCTCAAAGGTGAAGAGTAGTTTTCTGTTGGTTTGGTTTCCTTCAGATAAAATTATGATAGTTGGTTACTGTGGTTTAAAGTTCTCACTGTATTTCCCCAGTGAACTGAACACTTATCCACTATTACTTCTTCCTCCTTTCTTGCTTCTTTCCCACCCTCGAGCAAACATGTATGAGAACTAAGTAAAACTAAGCAGAACTTAGAGCTATACACTGTCATATCTGAGCTTTGGCTGAATGAAATAGTGGTGAAATAGAGATCTACAAGACCCCGTCACTTTACCTCAATGTTTCCTCCTTTCCTCAGTTGTTCAGTCTTAGGTCTGGGAGCTCTTCCCATGGAAGGAATAAATCCCATCTCACTTCCTATAGCTGGTTGAGGCCACATTTCATATATTTCAGTTCTGAATAAGGGCTAAGTAACGTGGAATAGTGTTCATTTCAGGGTGACTGCTCTCACCAAACATAACTAGTTTTGTTTGTATAACAGTAAAAGAAGCACAGCTTCCCAAATAACGTATACATGTGGCTACTAGGTACGTTCCTTGGCTATGATAGTCATGCCATAGGCTACAGAGCAGAGCAAAATATAAGAAATATTTTAGGAGACCCCACACCCCAGTCAGTGTTCTTGTTTAACCAAAGAAAATGCATCTCATTTCAGGAGATATATAAGTGTTTGCATATCCAGAAAATTTGTCCTACACTACATTGCTGACAGTGTACAAGGAAGTTAAACATTTCTAAATCCCTAAACACACATTTGCAGAAGATCACCTTGCAGTCAGTGTTGTGTTTTAGAAGGAACACACTCCCAATATACAGTTACGTATTCACTCAAAACTCTTCTGAACTCACGGCTTGATGAAAGAATCACCCTAAGAAAGGATTACCTTTGTTCTTTGTGTAATCCTACAGCTTTGTGCATTGCATAATTCTAGTTTTCTTTATTCACAAAGCAAGACTACAGCCCTCAGAGAAAGACTTAAATGAATTTCTGCACGTCTTTAAGCATCTAGTTTTTGAATAAGTTCCACCCACATATTGAAGTCAGTTCAGTTAAGATCTCTGGGAAAGCTTTTTTTTATATACATATATAATAATAATAATAATAATTATTATTTTTATTGATACAAACACCAAACAGTTATGTTCATTGCTTCCAGTGGAACTCTAAATTTGGACTCAGTAAGAAGTTTTCTCTTGGTTTTGGACAAGGGATTTATTCTGAAAGTTTAATATTCTTAAGAAGAAGAAAAAAAAAAAGAAAAAAGAAAAGGAAAAGAGGAAAAGGAAAAGGAAAAGGAAAAGGAAAAGGAAAAGGAAAAGGAAAAGGAAAAGGAAAAGGAAAAGGAAAAGGAAAAGGAAAAGGAAAAGGAAAAGGAAAAGGAAAAGCTCTCCCCCAAAACACAGTAATGTTCTAAGGATGAATTTCTTAAAAGCTTTTGTAACCTACTGTGAGATCTTTAAAAAGAGCCTGCCTAATTAATTAGTGTCATATATTCAGCCGACGGTTCAGTAGAGAAATTCTAAGAGCTTTTAAAAACAAACAGTTTATTTGAAGGGAATATATTAAGATTGTTTACTTCTAAATACAAAGTCTAAGGGATGACAGGCATAAGTAGGCCGTGGCATGAAGGATCAGTCTCAGAGGCAAGTGGTTAAATCCCGTCGTATGTTACAATCATTTAGATGGTGATGGCCACACATTTGTTAATTAAGTGGTAAGACTGTTTGCGTCAGATGGTCAGCTTGAACACCATTCCTGAGTGATGAGTGTCCCTTCAACAGCTGTTCAGCATACTGACTGTTGCAATTCAGAACTGAAAAATGAGCTTTAACTGGGCAGCAAAAGGCTTCTGCACGGGGAGGAGGGCCTTGAAGTCTCTCTTTGAATGGAAATCCCTTGCAGAACATACATATAGAAAGAAGACCTGAACATTTATTCCTTCACCGGTTGTGTTATTTTAAACATTTCTTATCTATTAGCAGGTAACTGGTCTCAGCTCTTGACCTATCCCTTCTGTGGTGGCATTAAAAACAAAACATTTACTCCTGTTTTTATTTTCCAGCTAGACATGATCCCTAATACAGTGAACCATGAAGCCGTACAAATGAAACAGGGGGAGCACATAGGATGGTAAGAATATAGGTTCTACTTAATTACTGTAAATGCGTATCTAATGTTTACGCCAAATATCTAAGCATGGCTTCAAGCAGCTGAACAGGCAATTTAACTCCATCCTTTTAGGCGGGTTTGAAAGATAACACAGATACTTATAGGGTTTCTTCAGTGTCAAGCAGAACCATTATGGGGTTTCTAGAAGTCTGCTCGAAGGTTACCCATGTTCTGACAGTTCATTTTAAACATGTCTTCATCGCTCATTATTGATCAAATTGTAGATCTACCACAGCTCATATTAAGGGCAGAATCTTTTTTCCAAGCTAAGTATCGGATCTGAAAATATCCAAGGTATCACCATGTGGTTGCTAAAAAATAATAATAATAATAATAATCTGTTAAATCTGTTGGAATTTGGGATTTCACCGACTCAGCAACAACTAATCAGATGAAATGCAATTACATGAGCCAGAGTCAAAGTTTGATATAGTAAAAATAAACTGTATTTTTTTGTTGTCCAAATAAACTGTGTTATCTGCACAGCACAAGGTTTTATAATAAAAGTTAAAATGAAGTCAAATAACTGGGAGTGTAAGTTAGAGAATTTACAATAGAGCTTAAAAAAGAGTCTGACATAGAGAACAGGGTTGAGTTGCTAATTTTATATATTGTAAGCTCTTTTTAGCTTAATTATTACTGGCAGTACTGTCCACCTCCTTAACTACAGTGGCATGATACCAGATGAGAAACATTTTTCATTCATAGCTTTGACAGAACATACAGGGTTACTTAGACACAGAAGAGATTTGGGCAACAGGTACTACGTAACCATACTTAATTGTGTTGCTTGATCATGAAGTGTATGGCTCAATATCTGTTTACTGGAAACAAGCAGAAAAAATCATAATCATATCACTCTATCTAGTGCATCTTGGACTTTATTTTTTATCACAAGCATCAGGCACGTAGGGCTGTCATAGACTGAAATAGGAAGAGGTTCCCAATGCTGTTTTATGATGAGCTCAAAATAGCTATGAACTTATAGTACCTTCTCACTACTATCTGTTGCATGCATTTGAGTGTAGTATATAGTGTGTTTTCAGATCACGTTGCAAAATAAGTAAGATGGTAGCAAGATGATGTTAGATGCAAGTCAGAGGATATACTGCCTACTCCTTTTCTTCACTGGTAAAGTTGTTAGATAAACTAAGTAAAAATGCTTTCACCTAAATTTGAGTGGAATTTAGATCTACAACAAAAGCTAATCACAGAATGTTAGCTGGAAGGGGTGTGTCTGGAGGCCTCAGGTCCAACTTCCTGCTTGAAGCAAGAGTTTAACCAATGTTATTTTACATCACTTGTGGCTTTGACTAGCCATGCCTTGAAAATCTCCAAGGAGGGAATCTCCACAGAGTCAACACAGTGCTGCATTATCCCACCACCCACTAAGAAGCTTTTCCTAGTGTTTGAAAATGTTCACTTGGTGACTCTTTTCTCTCGTTATACCATCTGCTACCATCAAGAAAAGTTTGGCATTTGCTTTACAATTCACTCTAGTAGTTTTAAGCTGTTGTTATATTGCCTGTTAGCCTCCTCTTTGCTAGACTAAAAAAGCCCTCAATCTCTCCTCACAAGTCATATTCTCTAGGCCGCTAATCATTTTAACAGTTGGATGGATTCTCTCCAGTTTCTTGAGTGAGATGGCCCCAAACTGCACCAATTATCATTCATTAATGCACCTTCAGCAGTGTGCTTCAGTGCTGGTTTATAGCCAAAGAAATGCCAACTCCACATGCTACTCACTTTCACTTCTACTCCAATCCAGCAATTTACATTTAAAGATACAAAAGTTTTAGTGAAATCCAAATATATTTTAGTGAAGCCCACATTACTGTGCTGAGCAGTCATATTGAATTGTCTTGCAACATGGCAGGGGTCAGCTGGTTGGTTAATCACAGCTTAGTCTTACCAGGGTGCCTCAGCTTCTACCACGATCTCTTGGTCCAAAGCCCAGAGAGTTGGTACCGTAATCAATGACAAATCTTCAAACTCCATGCTTTGCTGTGAAACCAGTCACCCCTACACACCCCACAGAGGTGACATGGGAAGTGTCTATTAAAAAAAAAAAAAAAGAAAAGTTTTAATCAGCCTTTGTTTTGATTGTGGTTACACTAAACACTGTTGCATGAAGACAAAATAGGCATTTTTAAATCCTGCAGTGGAAAAGAGAACGTTAGCTGTTGCTGTGTTTTAACTCAGGTCAGAAAAAATAAACTAGCAATGAGAATTTCAAATAAGTCCTTTTTAATATTTAACTAAGCTTATCATAAATAGCAGAACTGGCACAGAATAAGGTGCACTTGGAATACTGCTTGTTATTTTTACATAACATTTATTGCTTAATCATATAAATGACATTTCATTATTGATCAAGGAAAGATAAGTGAAATCATTTATGAGGAAAAATATTATTTATATTCTTTTATTGAATATTTTATGAGAGTCATATAGTGTGTATCTGCCCAGTAATGTGTGTGAAATATGTTTTATATTCATCAAGAACAAAAAGGAAAGAAACTGGTATGTTATTTTTTGTCAACAACCACACGTATGGTATGGAATTTTATGGTTTATTTAACATGATACTGAAAAAAATGATTTTTGCTTAAAATTTTTGCTCAAATATACATACATAAAATTAATATGTATATATAGTAAATTTCTGAAAATAAAATAAAATAAAATAAAATCTCCTGTAGGTGAAATGGACAGGAACTGCTGCAAATAAAAGCTAGGCTGAGAGAAGGGAAGTCAGCAAGTTGAACAGCCTGAACACTCCCTGCTCAGCAAGCCCAGCCACTCACCTACTTGCTAGCTAAGTGGAGAGCATTTCATTTTATATGATCAGCATTTTCCCAGTGTTTCATTACAGCAGAAAATTATCAGTTGTTATGAACAACATACCAGTTCCTCTAAATTATTAATCCAGTGCACTGCTTGCCTTGCAAAGTGACATGTATAGACAAGAGTACTCAGAGGTTTGTCTTTGGATGTTTTGTTGGCAGTAGTGGGACACAACCAGGAAGAACCCTTTACATTATAACGGGTATTCAGTGCTGCTACATGGACTGAAATACCCTAAATCAAATTTTCTTGAGTGACTGATTTAGTAACAAATGTGCGAATTTAAAAATTACAGTTCTTCAGTCCTCCAAGCATGATAACCTTCTTCTATGACTTCCTGCAATTAGGAAAGGCTGTCCATAGGCATGGAGATTGAGATTTGCCCGTAAATTTTCCCCTGGCTGCAGTGGGTTATAGCCAGTAAGTACTACTGTTTGCAGGAAGAACTGTGGAGAAAGAAACATGAATTTACTGCTGAGTCAGAGGTTTTGAAATGTGTTATTCAGCAATTACAAGATCACACTTTAATCTAAAATAAGAATTATGCTAAAAGAACTCTTGTCTGAAATTCTCCTCACAAAGTGGTACTGTCTTTAAAGAAAACAGAAGTGGTTGTTGTAGTCATTAAAACAGCTTGTTTTCTTTTCAGTATTTGGTAGATACAGGTTTTCTTCAAGAAGTCTCTAACTGTACCCCTCAGAGCAGCACAGAACTGCCAGCCAGCCAGCTGCATTTTGTGTAGTGCTGCTGGGAACAATATTTGTGCCAATATTTGTACAAACACTTTGTCCCCATTGTTTCACTGCAGTTTTGAACTGCCTCTAAATTACAGCTTTCCTGCATCTTGAAGGATAATCACATTTTTAAGTAGTCATGAAGTAGAAACTAATCACTGAGCAATCAGGGAAAGGACCTGTGCTCCAGTAACATGCCTGAGTTTTATCTGAGCTATAGCTGTAGGAAAAACAGGGATACCAGAGTGACTGCTCCTCTCAAATACTATCTGTGAGACCAGGGGATAGCAATAGTTTACTACAAAGAGCGAAATGCTAAGCAGTAAAGAAATTACAATCTGAATTTGTGCCCCCTTATTCAATCCATCTAGAGGGTAATACATTTCTCAAATTAGAATCATAGAATCATAAAGGTTGGAAAAGATCTCCAAGATCATCTGGTCCAACCATCCCCCGACCACCAATATCACCCATTAAACCATGTCCCTAAGCACCATGTCCAACCTCTCCTTACAACACCCCCTGGAATAGTGACTCCATCACCTCCCTCATAGCTCTTCTCTGGACACGCTCTAGGGCCTCGATGTCCTTCTTGTACTGAGGGGTCTAAAACTGAACACAGTACTCAAGGTGTGGCCTCACCAGAGCTGAGTAAAGGGGGATGATCACCTCCCTGGTCCTGCTGGCTACACTGTTCCTGATACAAGCCAGGATGCCATTGGCCTTCTTGGCCACCTGGGCACACTGCTGGCTCATGTTCAGATGAACATCAATCAGCACCCCCAGATCCTTTTCCTCTGCACAGCTTTTCAGCCACTCTTCCCCAAGCCTGTAGTGTTGCTTGGGGTTGTTGTGACCAAAATGCAGGATCCAGAACTTAGCCACGTTGAACCTCATCCCATTGGCCTCTGCTCATTGACCCATCCTGTCCAGATCCTTCTGCAAGGCCTTCCTACCCTCAGGCAGATTGATACTTTCCCCAGCTTGCTGTTATCTGCAAACTTACTGAGGGTGCACTCAATTCCCTCCTATTCATCAATAAAGATATTAAAGAGGATGGGCCCCAATACTCCCTGGGGGCACCACTCATGACCCGTCGCCAGCTGGATTTAATTCCATATTGACTCTTACAGTTAGAAAGCACCAGGGAGAAAATAGATGCAAATGAGTACTCTGTGTTTATTACATATATATACGCGTGTTAAGGAAAATTAAATACACTCTGTTGCTCTGCTTCAGTCCTGTGGGCCTCTGGCAGCCTCATTGGTGTTCTTATTCCTTTAGTACACAGAACGTACACAGAAGGTACTCTGATACAGAGCAGATTTGGAATAAATTTGCTAGAGCCGGTAAAATAATAACATTATAACATGAATTCAAAGGTCAGGACAAGACTCCTATTTTTCAGCTTTGGCAAACTGCTGCTAATATTTCCTTCTGGATCGTTTCATATTTGGATTTCCTGACCTGGATTTCTTGCTTGCATTATAGATAGAGGTCACACGAATAAGTTCTTTCAAACTATAAATTTCATGTTGATCACTGTTTTTTTTTTGTTTTTTGTTGTTGTTGTTGTTTTGTTTTGTTTTGTTTTGTTTTTTTGTTTGTTTGTGTGTGTATGTGTGTAGGAGTGCTGTCAAATAATACTATGAACTGCCAAAAGATAAGAATCATATCAGAGGTGCCTAGCTGTCACTGTCTCAGTTTTCAGAAAGCTCCTAAAAAAAACTAATAATAGTATAATCCCTTCCCCACACTTTGTGATGCCCCAGAAAAGTTTAAGATTTTCCTGACACAATAGAGTCCACTTCTAAAGAGAACAACTTTTACTGGGTCTGTCTGATCCATTTATGCAGGGTCTTTTGTGGGAAATAAGCAACAGCCAAAAATCAATGGGAACTGAAAAGTTGCAGGTTGTGTTGGGCAGATAGTCTTTTTTTTTTTTTTTTTTCTGAGCAGTAAAAGGATAAGTGGCTACTTGGTCAGAGGGCTCCTAAGGAATGTAGGGAGGTATATCCAGATGTATCTTGCCACATTACAGAGTACTGTTATCTTAGCAGCTCCTGTTAGCACCATTCTGTAAACTGAAAGGTCAACATCCTGCAGCAGTAACAGTAAATAAAGCTTGGAAAGCATAACTTCAGAGCATACACTTAACAACTGAAAATAAGTTTTTGCTTGTTTGATTACTTATTACTTGTTTGTTTCATTTTTGTCAAATCACAGTGGTAATAGTGCAGGTATAATGTGACAGAAGAGAAATTCAAAGCCACAGAAATGAATATTCTTTCAATTAAACTTGGCAACTTAACGGATAGAAAATCATATCCTTACACACTCCAGTATCTGTTAGAGATGTTAGAAATGTTTCAAAACTCTAGACCAGTTACTATTAAAAGAGTAATTTCATGGATAGTTATCTGAAACATTAAAATGAAAATAATTCTTAACAATTTATT